>NC_064633.1:141297275-141600305 GCF_023864275.1 Schistocerca cancellata
AGGAAACATCTCCTCTTTTGCAAATCCAGACATCAACAAAGTTGCTTGTGATGATTGCAAAAAATTTTATATGTGACAAACAGTTAAGAATTTTGGAAGCAGATTTAAAGAATACACACACAAAATTGTGAAAACAACCAATCCACATTTTATTTGCATTTAAAAAGCCAACAACATGCAGCGGGAAATACTGAAAATGCATTAAAAATCTTACAACATTCACCTCAAGAAGACACAATGAACATTTTGAAGGAAATGAAAATTTACACTCATGCAGAAAAATACCCAGAAGACATCCTCACTGAAGAAACATATTTTAAATATAATTTTAAATAAAAAAACACCTCTAAAATTTTACTGTCATTATGAAAAAACCCCAACAACATTCTGCCATTATGTTTCGGCCCAGAGACTTCTTCCCATCCTCAGGTGAGTAGACGAAGTACTGAAGAGACCTGATGCAGTCATGGTATTTATAGTGAATTCTGCACATGCGAATCGTACTGGTAGTATACAGCGCCTGCATTAGGAGGTGAAATGTGTGTGGCAGCCAAGTTGCGTGTGCTGCCCTCAAGTGAAGTTTAGAGATTAGATTAGATTAATTATTCATTCCATAGACCCACAAAAGAGGGGATCCTCCTGGGTGTGGAACATGTCAGATAAACACATTACAAAAATGTAATTAGAAAAACTTGAGTTTCATTAATTTTCCCATTTTTAGCATACTTTTCTAGTTTAGTTCGTATCGATGTTGCGTGGCGGAGGGTGCTTTGTGCCAATGTTAGAATTCGTGCAGGTGACCAATGAGTGGTGACCAGTTTTCGTTCATAAGTGCTGGGCGAGTTCTTTCGTTTGTTTGGAAAGAGTGACCGACATTTGCTTGCTTTTGGCTGGTCAGCGACGACAGAATCGAGAGGCACGCTCTGCAGTGCTTTGCAAACACTGTTTGGTAAAAAAATTCATTTTTGGGTTACTTACAACTTTATATGTGCTTCATGATGCTGTGCCCGTCATCTTGTTAATGATCATAGTTACTGTGATATTTGCATTTAAGTAAAAAAAAACTGCCCGAAATTCGAAATAGTTTGCAATGAAAAATAGGGGTCGCTATGATTTTGCAATTGGTGCATATTACGTAATACATTGCTGTACATGATATCCAGCTGACATATAGAATTTTTCTGTAGATCTGTGTGGAAGTCTCTATCTGTTACCAGTGCCAGAAAAAATAGATCTGATGAGGCACATTCATTTGCAATTATGCACACCAGCATAAAGCCAGAATGAAATATCCACAACATTCCTTGTACTTCATATACGGTTTGAGATATCGCAATGACATTTTGGCAAATTATGGCGTGTCAAGATGAGAATATTTTACCATAGACTTACAATGCAAAACTTAGTTATTCCAATAACTATAGAATGTAATTTTTGAGGGCTGGTGAAACTTGTAATGCAGTGGTTTTTGGAGGAACATAAGTGAAGACATTATATGTTTATTTTTGTACCAAGAATCTGGTTGTTTATAAGCTGTGGGCTTAAGTTTTCCTCAGTTCCTCATTTCATAAACTTAATAAACCACTGTTCTCTCGAAACTGAGTCTGCACAACATGCTAGTGAGCTGACATTGTGTAAACTCCGTCGTGTTTTGGCAAAAGAAGCAAATTTTAACATGGCAAACAAGAGAAACGTTAGGATTTCCTCAAAACGTTTCTCTGGTAGTTACGAATAATTAACATGCCAGACGAAAATAAGTCACTGCTTTCACTTCATTTTCACCGGAATTCTTTCTTGATACTAACCAAAGAAGAGGTGACAGTGATCTTCTTGAATGGTCACCATACAGATGTAGGCGTGGCAGGTCTCCATTTAATATTTAGCAAAAAATGTGAGTGTAGGCTTCAGTTTAGTACAGAAATTCCGCTCCAGCGTTCAGCATTTCCTCTACATCGCCTAGTCGCAATCTCATGACTACCGCTCTCCCCATGTGTCCCATGCCGACTGTGCATCTCCCGGCCACATTATTCTGAACGCACTCTGCATGGGACAAGGTGCTTTGTACCAATGTTACATGGTGAAACGCGCTTTGTACTGCTGTTACGTGACAGAGGCTTCTTCTTACCAATTTCAAGTATGTACAATGTTACGTGGCAGGGATTACTTCACACCAATGTTGTGTGGAGGAGGGTTCTTCATACCAGTGTTACACAGGCAGTGTTTTTTGTACTGATGTTGCTACACAGCGGATGCTTTCTACCAATGTGGGAGGCGGTACTTAGTACTGGTATTGTGTAGCAGAGGGTGCTTCATAATATTATTGCATATTGTGCATCCTACCAAAGTTGCATGGCAGAGGGTGCTTTGTATCAATATTACATGCCAGACGGTGCTTCTTACAGATGTTGCTTCGCAGAGAGTGCTTCATACTAACGTCGCATGGCAGAAGGTGCATCCCACCAAAGTTGCATGACACACAGTGCATCCTGCTGAAGCTGCACGACAGAGGGTGCATCCTACCGACGTTTCAGGGCAGAGCATGCTTTGTATTGATATTGTATGGAAGATGACCTTCTGTAAAATTGTTGTGTGGGCGAGAATGCCCTGTGCCGATGTTTCATGGCAGAGGGTTCATACTATCAACGTTTCTCGGCACAGCCTGCTTCATAGTGATGTTACTTTTGGAGATGCATGGGAAAGTCGAACAGAAAATTTTTCTTGCTTCAGACTGGCGCTAAATTTGGACAGCTGGCAAGTGGCTGAAGCTCGCATTTGACTGGCGTTGGATTCCAGTGTGCAAGATGATTTGGTGTCTCACAACTCCCGTTACTGCCGTAATATGTCATTCCAAATGTAATTAAATATGGGATGAATAACGTTTGTGGCTCGTGAGAACTTTCCTTGTTTGTGCTGCTTAAATTGTTTAAATTATATGAAAGTGTTGATATTTAGTTACCTAACATTCTGATTTACAGTGAGCAAGCACTGCTTGCAGGGGAAATACCGACTGTTGAAATTAAGTTTTTTAGGACAGCTACCAGTGGCACTCAGTACGTTTTATTGACTTCTTTCGATCTTTAATTTAACAAGACCATCATTAGAAACTCCAGAATTTACACTGCGAAATATACAAAGTGTGAAAATGGGGAACCTTACACTGACATTAAAGAACATATTCCATTTACAATACGGTAACTTACATTTAAAGTACAGTAACTGGCTGATTACATTATCACTGTCAGAGGTTAAGTTGGTTGTGTAATATTGTTTGTAACTTCTACAGTAATGTGCATCCAAATATTATGTAGTATTTTCATTATGTATTATGTTTTTATTATGTATTATGTATATACTTATCATACATTCATTGGTTTCAATTTTCCTCAGGAAAAA
This sequence comes from Schistocerca cancellata, assembly GCF_023864275.1. Taxonomy (NCBI): domain Eukaryota; kingdom Metazoa; phylum Arthropoda; class Insecta; order Orthoptera; family Acrididae; genus Schistocerca; species Schistocerca cancellata. The sequence continues at coordinate 141,300,669 of NC_064633.1, forward strand.
CCAATGTATTTAAATTGCTACAGCATTATCTAACTCGTAAATTACCGCCATTCGTTACCAAATTTAAATAGCTACAGGAAATAGAAATTCGCATTTCAATTACTGCTTTTATCGGTATGCATATAACCATGTCATTCAAAATTTCATTGTGCTGTAATGTCGGTTAAAGTAAATCTTTACAAATTGGCTATATTGTTAAAAATATACATTAAAATATATTTTTTTTAAATATTTCTGTTAGCATAATAAGACAGGTAGCTGAGATTATATCTTGACTGCTTATCTACAGCACTTCATTGGATAAGTGGAAGAAGCCCTGTAAAGTAAATTTGTTTAATAAATGATGCTGGTTTTTCTTCATTTCTGCGATAATTTGCCCTTTAACAAAGGGCTTTTATGTGAAGGGTGGTTAATTTGTATCTCACATAAAGTATAGTTTCTTGTCTTCAAACACTCTATTATATGGATTGCAATGTTCTTTGTGATGTACTTTAAATGCTCTTCTGTTTTGGGAAGTGTATGTGCTCTGACAATTTTGACAATTTCTTTCATACTAGCTGTTACCCATGACTTCATTCACATATCAATACTTTTGTTATGATGAGTGATGGTGAGTAAGTAAGCTACTTCACATGTATTAACGTCAGCTGCCCTCACATATCTGCCTGTTCAGACAAGCACAGCCGACTGATGTGTACCCCGCTCATCTTCCTCTGGAAGCAGTCCCAATGCATGATGCATCTGCAGCATTGCTGCTGAGCAGTCCATACAGACGGGTGTGGGCAGGAGTATGCATCTATGCATCATGCTATTGAAGTAGCTCTACATTATACAAAATGTACATTATACAACAAATAGTGTGGAAGTATGGATTAAACATACTGAAGGTTGTATAAGCATTGTATTCTTTAGTTTGAATTTTATCACAAAGCATATATCAACCAATAAAAGCAGTTTCACAAATATAATAAAGCTCAAAAATCGAAGAGTAGACAACTGTATCAAAGAGTAAATATTTTCCCCTAGTTCTTATAATCTTCTTAAAATCAATAGGTATCTTGTGCTACACACTTTCTGAAGTAGGTTATGTTCTTCCTTACATTTCAAGCTATCTCCATACAAAATTTCGTCGAAATCTGTTCAGTGGGTTGGTCATGAAAATGTAACAGACTGATTTACTTTTGTATTTACAATATTAGTATGCATAAAACTTTCAATTCCAATGTCCTTTTTTTCGTCATCCGAATTTGATGAAATGAAGCCTATACGGTGCCCCATGTTATACTCAAGTCACCTGCGAAAATCCCATGAAAATTCGTCTGGTAGTTTTGAAGAAGAGCATTCAAACAGACAAGACTTTTTAACAAGTTTATTATTGGCATAGATAGTTTTTGTCCTTATGCACATTCTCTTCACGTTTTAATGCATGTCCAAGGGAATTCCTTGTCCGAAATGCGACATTAACTTTTCGCCATGGGAAATGGGCTGTTACAGGACTTTTATATGTGAATATAATATACTGTTTATTTTCTACTGGATTGCCAATACTGTTGTGTTTCTTCCATTTAATATTTTTCTTCATAGAGTGGCACAATTTCATCAGATCATGTCTGTAATTCTTCGGCTCCTTCTTAATCAATCAGTGGAAACTCCAAAATTCTGTTTAAAGCTGAATAAAAATATGCTCTTTTCTGTTGGGTTGGATGATTTGAATTACCAGAATTCTCAGTAATTATTTCTGAATATGATGACTTTCTGTACACTTTACAAATATGTTTAACACCCAATCTACTAACAGACAAATCGAGAATTTTAATGCTATTATCAGCTTCATGTTCAAATGTGAATGCCACAGAAGTTACAAACAGTTTCACACTACCAACTTAATCACTGACACTAGCAATATAAGCAGCCAACTACTGTACTTTAAACATAAGTTACCACACTGTAAATGGAAGATACAGAATGTTTCAAAAAGAATGAGCTGATTTTGAGCAATGATAATTATGAAGCATGGGACGTGCTGGCAAGGAAATGTGTGTTGCTTGAATGGGCGTGGTCTATAGTTTCAAAAAATCGCCATTAGATGTCAGTCAGTCTGGCTTCTCAGTTTGCACTCGAGCAGAATAAGATGGTGTCCGCTCAACAGAAGGCGTTTTATATGCTGCAGTTTGCAAAGAGTGAGTCAGTGAATTCGGTCGAGCGTGCTTCTCGTCGGCGTTTTGGCATTGATCCGCCATCACCCATTGGTATCGCAACTTTGAAGAGACAAGATGCTTGTACAAAGGTAAGAGTCCAGGTCAACCTCGAACTTCTGATGACATAGTCGAAAGAATTCTACATGTACATGTATACTCCGCTAGCCACCAAGCGGTGTGTGGCCGCAGATGTTTGGGCAGAGACCATGAAAGTCTGCTCGCCGCACATACAGAGCGCTGGCAATGCCTCATACGACTGTCTGGCGAGTGTTACGCCATCGTTTGGGCTATAAGCCATACAAACTACAATTAGTGCAAGCTTTTTGGACTGGTGGTGAAGAAGAACTATTTAAATATTAATTTTTTACTTTTATTTTTTCTCTTTTCTGTAAATATCATAATAATTTTCTAGCAGGTTTATTTTCAAAGGAATATGTAAGCTGTAGGAAGGGATAACGCAGGAAAACAAAGAACCGCTTCAAACAAAGAACCGCTTCACCTTCAGTTTTTTTCTCAACGAAAAATGGTCTTTCGTTATCCGTAAGTCGAATTGTAAAGACATATCAGAACGTGTTGTGTGAAAAAGTGATGAATAATTACCATATAAAACCGTATAGACGTTGTTTTTCATTGATGGTCCAACGAATCCACAACCTTGTAATCCCGTGAAGTTATTTCTTGGAAATTTTCTTTTCAAATCTCATATATGACTGGGAGCTGATCTTAGATATGCAGCTGCATAATAACTGAAGTACGTGAATGCACTTTGTAAGTAGGCTGTTTAGGTTTTTATATTGGCAACGCCACGCATTGTTGGAATTTGCTATTGTATTGTTGGGCAGTTGGCTGTTAACAGCGCGTAGCGTTGCGCAGTTGGAGGAGAGCCGCCAGCAGTGGTGGATGTGGGGAGAGAAATGGCGGAGTTTTGAGAGCGGATGATCTGGACGTGTGTCCATCAGAGACAGTAAATTAGTAAGACTGGATATCATGAACTGATATATACATTATGACTTTTGAACACTATTAATGTAAATACATTGTTTGTTCTCTAACAAAATCTTTCATTTGCTAACTGTGCCTATCAGTAGTTAGTGCCTTCAGTAGTTAGAATCTTTTATTTAGCTGGCAGTAGTGGCGCTCGCTGTATTGCAGTAGTTAGAGTAACGAAGATTTTTGTAAGGTAAGTGATTCATGAAAGGTATAGGTTATTGTTAGACGGGGCCATTCTTTTGTAGGGATTATTGAAAGTCAGATTGCGTTGCGCTAAAAAATAGTGTGTGTCAGTTTAAGCAGAGTCATTTATAATTTTTCTATGGGGACGTTTCAACTTATGTAGTTCCTTTTGTGGCCACAATATTTAATTTTATTCTTGTGTCATGGTAAGCCGCGACCAGGAACGTGTCACTATTTTTCTTTCACGAAGTCCGATCCAGTCTGTTTCTTTAAAGGTGAAATTAATGTATTCTTCCCCCAACTTTTCTTTACTTAGGCCACAAGGGACAGGCCGCGAGTGTCTCTGAACGAAGTGTACGTTCGTGAGTTTCATATATGGACACATAACTAACCAGTATGAATATTTGAGAAACATAGGATTATTTTTTATTTGTGGTCTCATTTTATCACGAATGTACGTTCTCTCTTATTCTTACAGCCAGTCCGGTGCCATATTTTAGTAACTTTTGTTCCATATCTTTATCGTACCCCGCGGAATTTATTACGCGATTTGTCGGAAAGTTTTCTCTTTCCAAATTGCCGCGCCGACTTTCTGAAATGTACAACAATAAACGTTAACAGAAGCAAAGGAGAAATTATAGTGAAAAAAGGAAACACGATGACTTCGGCAATGCTCTGCTCGAGGACGTGTAAGACAATACTTTTTACCATGATTAATTTTCAGTGATGAAGCAACAGTCCATGTTAGCAGCAAAGTAAACTAACATAAAGAAAGTATGAATATGGGGACAGCAGAACGCTCATGAAATTGTGGAACACAAAAGAGACTCATCTAAAGTGAATGTTTTTTGTGCCGTTTCTGGCGAAAAAGTGTTCAGTCCCTTCTTTTTTGAGGAAAACGCTGTAACTGGCATCAGCTACCTTCAAATGCTGCAGAACTGGCTTTTTCCACAACTTTGGGAGGACTCTGATGACTTCATTTTCCAACAGGATGGAGCTCCACCACACTGCCACAGCAATGTATGTCAGTTTCTCAATGACACTCTGCCTCAATGCTGGATAGGGCGCACGGGGCACCGAGACACTGCCCTGCATTCTTGTCTTCCAAGATCGCCAGACATGACCACATGGAATTTTTTCTTGTGGGTTTGTGTGAAGAAGGGGTGTTAACCTTCCCTGCACCTCGAGACATAGAGGAAGTGAAGAACAGAATAACAGCCGCCACAACTTCTGTAACAGTAGGTAAAGTTTATGACGAATTCAGCTATCATGTAGATGTTTGTGCTGCTACCGGTGCACACATATGGTATTTGCAATAGCACAGCTAGAACTTTAAGATTTTGTGTATATTTTACAACTCATCCCGTGTTTGTATTATGTTTTTATCATTAAATATGGAGTTTTGAAATTAGGTCATTCTTTTTTAAATATCTTTTGTTCTTTAATGTAAATGTAAGATTCCTTATTGTCACATTTTGTGTATTCGACAGTGTAGATTCCAGAGTTTCTGATGATGCTCCTGTCAAATTAAAGAGTGGAACCGGTCAATACACATGCTGAGTGGGACTTGAGACTATCCTGAAAAACTTAAGTTCGTCTCTGAATTTTAATCAAGACTTTATACAGTGTTCTGTAAACAAATTCTCCGCTATGCCACACAAGATGTCTGTATGTAGGTACAGAATGCTACCTTGTGAAGCCAAGGTGTGTTGTTAGTGATATAGATTAATAAATTAAGAGTGCCCCTTCCCCATGGTTTCTCTCTGTACGTTTGGTCTAATCTCATAAACTGTGTAAGGATTTTGATACGTTTTTGACTAGTAGACAGACTGATTCATTAAAACGTTTATATCTATAATTTACAAATATTTCATGCAAATTGGCTGAAATACTCATCACTGTGAAAATGAAGGAAGGAAGATTAATTTTACATCCTTTACATCGATGTCATTAGGATGGAGCACAAGATTGGATCGATTTTAGGATGCGGGAGGAAATTGGTTGTGCTCATCCCAGCAATTTCGGAGAATGACTTAAGGAAATTACAGAAAACCTCGTTCAAGATGGTCCGACATGAAAAAACAATAACTTTGGTATCTAGAGGTCAATGACAAAAATCCTTGGAATTATCTGTACATATTATTGTTGTCTGACTAGTGTAATGCGGTAGAGATTGCCTCATGTGAATGCCCCAATGCACAGGGCGCCTCGTGTCAGTATAGCGTGCCAAAGGATGTTTCTTACCATTGTTACGTGGCACAGGATGCTTCAAAAAGATGTTTCATGGCTGGGGGCTCTTCATACCAATGCTGCATGGCAAAGGGTGCTGCATGCAGAGGATCCTGTATACCAATGTTGCATGGCAGAGGATGTTCTGTAGTCTGTACCAGTATTCTGTAGCAGTGTGTACTTTGTGCTGATGGTGCGTGACACAGTGTGCACCCTGTCACTGTTGTTTGTCAGAAGGTACTTCATATCACTGTTGAATGGTAGTGAGAGCTACCTAACAATATTTCATAGCTTAGGGTGCTTGAGAGAAATGCTGTGTGGCAAACAGTACTGAGATGTTGTGTGGCAGAAAGTGCTTCATGCTAATGTTGCATGGCAATGGGTGCTACATGCCAGTGTTTCGTGGCACATAGCGCTCTGTAATCTGTATCAATGATGCGTGGCAGAGGGTGCTTCATGTCAACGTTTCATGGCAGATAGTACTTCTTACTAATACCACACACTGATGTTGCTTGGCAATGTTGTGTGGCAGAGGCTCTACCATGTCAATGTTGCATGGTAGTGGTGCTTCTTGCAAATGTTGCATGACAATGGGTGCTTCTCACCAATTTTACATGGCAGAGGGCGCTATGTAGTGATCTTACATGGGAGAGGCTGCTTCGTAACAGTGTTACGTTGATGGCGGTGCTTCATACCAAAATGACATGACCTAGGGCGCTTGTTACCAATGTAAATCCCCGAGACTGGCAAAGTTTTACAGAAGATCGAAATATAGCGCATACTTCAATGCGAGATGCTTTTAATACACTCCTGGAAATGGAAAAAAGAACACATTGACACCGGTGTGTCAGACCCACCATACTTGCTCCGGACACTGCGAGAGAGCTGTACAAGCAATGATCACACGCACGGCACAGCGGACACACCAGGAACCACGGTGTTGGCCGTCGAATGGCGCTAGCTGCGCAGCATTTGTACACCGCCGCCGTCAGTGTCAGCCAGTTTGTCGTGGCATACGGAGCTCCATCGCAGTCTTTAACACTGGTAGCATGCCGCGACAGCGTGGACGTGAACCGTATGTGCAGTTGACGGACTTTGAGCGAGGGCGTATAGTGGGCATGCGGGAGGCCGGGTGGACGTACCGCCGAATTGCTCAACACGTGGGGCGTGGGGTCTCCACAGTACATCGATGTGGTCGCCAGTGGTCGGCGGAAGGTGCACGTGCCCGTCGACCTGGGACCGGACCGCAGCGACGCACGGATGCACGCCAAGACCGTAGGATCCTACGCAGTGCCGTAGGGGACCGCACCGCCACTTCCCAGCAAATTAGGGACACTGTTGCTCCTGGGGTATCGGCGAGGACCATTCGCAACCGTCTCCATGAAGCTGGGCTACGGTCCCGCACACCGTTAGGCCGTCTTCCGCTCACGCCCCAACATCTTGCAGCCCGCCTCCAGTGGTGTCGCGACAGGCGTGAATGGAAGGACGAATGGAGACGTGTCGTCTTCAGCGATGAGAGTCGCTTCTGCCTTGGTGCCAATGATGGTCGTATGCGTGTTTGGCGCGGTGCAGGTGAGCGCCACAATCAGGACTGCATACGACCGAGGCACACAGGGCCAACACCCGGCATCATGGTGTGGGGAGCGATCTCCTACACTGGCCGTACACCACTGGTGATCGTCGAGGGGACACTGAATAGTGCACGGTACATCCAAACCGTCATCGAACCCATCGTTCTACCATTCCTAGACCGGCAAGGGAACTTGCTGTTCCAACAGGACAATAGACGTCCGCATGTATCCCGTGCCACACAACGTGCTCTAGAAGGTGTAAGTCAACTACCCTGGCCAGCAAGATCTCCGGATCTGTCCCCCATTGAGCATGTTTGGGACTGGATGAAGCGTCGCCTCACGCGGTCTGCACGACCAGCACAAACGCTGGTCCAACTGAGGCGCCAGGTGGAAATGGCATGGCAAGCCGTTCCACAGGACTACATCCAGCATCTCTACGATCGTCTCCATGGGAGAATAGCAGCCTGCATTGCTGCGAAAGGTGGATATACACTGTACTAGTGCCGACATTGTGCATGCTCTGTTGCCTGTGTCTATGTGCCTGTGGTTCTGTCAGTGTGAGCATGTGATGTATCTGACCCCAGGAATGTGTCAATAAAGTTTCCCCTTCCTGGGACAATGAATTCACGGTGTTCTTATTTCAATTTCCAGGAGTGTATTTTCCATAACGAAACTCTGTCTCGAAATCTGGCAGAGAACCCAAAGAGATTCCGGTCACACATAAAGCACACCAGTGGCAAGACGCAATCAATACCTTCACTGTGCGTTAACAACGGTGAAGTAACTGATGACAGTGCCACTAAAGCAGAGTTATTAAACATGGCTTTCCGAAACTCGTTCACCAAAAAAGACGAAGTAAATATTCCTGACTTCCAATCAAGAACAACTGTCAAGATGAGAAACATTGAAGCAGACATCCTCGGTGTAGCAAAGCAGCTTAAATCTTGTAATAAAGGCACGGCCTCCGGTCCAGATTGTATATCAGTCAGGTTCCTCTCAGAGTATGCTGATACAATAGCTCCGCATTTAGCAATTATATACAACCGCTCGCTCACAGACAGATCCGTAACTAAAGACTGGAAAATTGCTCAAATGTAACACGAATACCAAAAGGGAAGTAGGAGTAATCCGTTGAATTACAGGTCCATATAAATAACATCGATTTGCAGTAGGGTATTGGAACATTATGAAGTACCTCGAAGAAAGCGATTTATTGACACACAGCACGGATTCAGAAAATATCGTTTTGCGAAACACAACTAGCTCTTTATACTCATGAAGTAATGAATGCTATCGACAGGGGATGTGAAATTGATTCCATATTTTTAGATTTCCAGAAGGCTTTCGCCACCATTCCTCACAAGCGTCTTCTAACCAAACTGCGTGCATATGGAATATCGCCTCAGTTGTGCGACTGGATTCGTCATTTCTTGTCAGGAAGGTCACATTTCGTAGAGGGAAAGTCATTGAGTGAAACAAAAGTAATATCCGGCGTTCCCAAAGGAAGTGTTATAGGCCCTCTATTGTTCCTGATCTGTATTAACGATATAGGAGACAATCTTAGTAGCCGTCTTAGATTGTTTGCAGATGATGCTGTCATTTACCAACTTCAGATGAGCAAAACGAATTGCACAATGATTTAGATAAAATATCTGTATGGTGCGAAAAGTGGCAATTGATCCTGAATAAAAAAAAGTGTGGAGTTATTCACATGAGTACTAAAAGAAATCCACTAGATTTCGATTACGCGATAAGTCACACAAATCTGAAGGCTGTAAATTCAACTAAATACTTAGGGATTATAATTACAAATAACCTAAGTTGGAACGATCACATAGACAATGTTGTGGGTAGAGCAAACCAAACACTGTGATTCATTGGAAGAACACTTGGAAGGTGCCACAGGTCTACTAAAGAGACTGCATACACCACACTTGTCCGCCCTATTCTGGAGTATTGTTGGGCGGTGTCGGATCCGCATCAGGTGGGACTGACGGATGACACCGAAAAAGTACAAAGAAGGGCGGCTCGTTTTGTATTATCGCGAAATAGTGCCACAGACATGATACTTGAATTGGAGTGGCAATCATTAAAACAAAGGCATTTTTCGTTTCGACGGGATCTTCTCAAGAAATTTTAATCATCAGTTTTCTCCTCCTATTGAGAAAACATTCTGTTGGCACCCACTAACATAGGAAGAAATGATCATCACGATAAAATAAGAGAAATCAGGGATCGCACGGAAAAATTTAAGTGCTCGTTTTTCCCGCACGCCGTTCGAGAGTGGAACGTTAGAGAGGCAGCTTGAAGGTGGTTTATTGAACCTTCTACCAGGCACTTTATTGTGACAGCAGAGTAATCACGTAGATGTTGAGGGTGTTTTGTAGTTATGGTTCATGGAACAGGATGATTCATAGAAATTTTGTGTGGCAAACGGTGCTGTGGACCAGTGTTGTGCGGTAGAGGGTGACCTGATCCAATGTTTGCAGCTGAAGTTGGTTTGTGCGTATGGTGAATGGCAAAGAACAATGTTGTATGGCAGAGGGTGCGTCAAAAGGCATGTTATTTTGGAGAGGCTCCTTTGTTCTGATGTTACATGATGTATTCTCCTTCTTACTAACGTTAGTGGCAGAACCCTCTTCCAGTTTTGTGAGGCAGAAGGTGCTGCATACTGATATTGTGTGGGAGAGGATGCTTCTTACCAAAGTTGTGTTGAAAAAGTTGCTTCATGCCAGTATTGTATGGTGGAGGGTGTTTTGTACTGATATTTTGTGTCAACAGGTGTTTCATAACATTTTGTATGGCAGAGTTTCTTCTCTTCAAAGTTGCATAGCAGGAGGTGCTTCATACCAGTACTGTATGGCTGAAGGTGACTGATACCGAAGTTGCGTGGAAACTGGAAATTTGTGGTAAGTCCCTATGGGACCAAACTGCTGAGGTCATCGGTCCCTCGGCTTACACACTACTTAGTCTAACTTAAACTAACTTACGCTTAGGACAACACACACACCTGTGCCCGAGGGAGGGTTGGAACCTCCGACGGGGAGAGCCACGCGAACCGTGACAAGGCGCCCAAGACCGCGTGGCGAAGTTGCGTGGCAGACAATGCTTTATACCAATGTTGCATGGAAGAGGCTGCTTCATACCAAGGTTGCATGGCAGAATGTTGCTTCATACCAATGTGTGGCAGAGGATGGTCTGAAGTGATGTCATAATGTAGACAGTGTTTCCGTGTCAATGTTGCGTGGTGGTGGGTGCTTCTTATCAATGTTGCATTGCAGAGTGTCTTTATACCGATGTTGTGTGAATTAGGGCGCATCATACCAGTGTTGCGGAAGATACTTCACACCAGTGTTGTGTGGCAGTCGACGCTGTTACCAATCCCCATCCACCACTACAAATTTTCTGGTTCCAAGAGTGATGCTATGGGAAAGTGGAGTGAATGCGGCGTAGAAAGTTGATTTTGGTCCCTTATGCATCCCCTCTTCATTGAACAATGCCCATGGATATCAATATTTTAGACCTTGGAGATATAAACAGACCTAACCTTTCGACAGTGTCAGCATATAGATGGGGATTGACGATCATGATGTTATCGTAGTAACATTTGTTACTAAAATTAATAAATCCATCAAGAAGGCTAGGAGAGCATTTTTGCTGGAAAGAGCAGACAATCAGTTCTTACAAGGGAACCTCTCCATCGCACCCCCTTCAGATTTAGTTATAAGTTGGCAAAGTGGATAGGCCTTGAAAAACTGAACACAGATCAATCGAGAAAATAGGAAGAGGTTGTGTGGAACTATGAAAAAAAATAAGCAAAATACACTAACTGAGTAGTCCATGCGCAAGATAGGCAACATCATGCAGAGTACAGCTTAGGAGCACTGTGGTCCCGTGGTTAGCGTGAGCAGCTGCGAAACGAGAGGTCTTTGGTTCGAGTCTTCCCTCGACTGGAACGTTTGCCGTCTTTTTTTTCGCAAAGTTATGATCTGTCCGTTCGTTCATTGACGCCTCTGTTCACTGTAATAAGTTTAGTGTCTGTGTTTTGCGACAGCACCGCAAAACCGTGCGATTAGTAGACGAAAGGACGTGCCTCTCCAGTGGGAACCGAAAAGGTCATAGGTCAACCGATTCCTCCACAGGAAAACACGTCTGAAATATTCTATACATATTCTATGCGACACAGGTGACGGCATGTGCGTCACATGACAGGAATATGTTATCGACCCACCTAACTTGTACACTTGGAGAATGTGTAAAAAGATTCTTCTACCTTGCCCGATTTAGGTTTACTTGTGGATGTGATAATCACTCCCAAAAAGTGATGAAAACATAAGAGTTTGTCACATAAACTGAAAATAAAAAATTAAACTTTTAACTCGAGGGAATACTTGAACCAAGGACCTCTCGCTCCGCAGCCGCTCACGCTAACCACGGGACCACGGCACTCTTCAGCTCACATTTTCATTGTGAGAAATGTTGCCTATCTTGCTCATGAACTACTCAGTTTGTATATTTTGCTTATTTTTTTCATAGTTCCACACAACTTCTTCCTGTTTTCTCGATTGATCTGTGTTCAGTGTTTCAAGGCCTACCCACTGTGCCAACTTATAACTAAATCTGAGGGGGGTGCGATGGGGAGGTTCCCTTGTTAGCATCCCTCTTAGAAAATAAACACATCATTTAGTTCCAGTATGATGGATGTAGACGAATTATGGGCAAAATTTACACAAACTATAAATCGTGATCAGGAGAAGTATGTGCCGACTAAGTGGATTAAGAGCTGGAGAGACTTACCGTGATTTAATATTAAAATTCGATAAATACTGAGGAAGCAAAGACTGTTGCATTCTCGGTTCAAAAGAGAACGTGCAAATTACGACAGGCATAATGTAGTAGAGATTCGTGCGTATGTAATAAAATCAATGTACGAAGCATACAACTACTATCGTCATACGCTAGCAAAAGATCTTCCGAGAACCCAAGATTATTCTGGTCCTACGTAAAATTGGCAAGCAGGTAGAAAGCTTCTGTTCAGTCACTCGTTGACCAGTCTAGTGTGGCAATACAAAATATCAAAAAGGAAAGCTGAAGTATTAAGTTTTACGTTTAAGAAATCGTTCACGAAGGAGATTTGTGTTAACATATCGTCATTTAACCATCGCACAGACTCCTATATGGAGGACACAGTAATAGGCGTAGAGAAGCAACTGAAATTGTTGAAAATAAATAACTCACCAGAGTGCTATTGACAAGGGATTTCAGATCGATTCCGTATTCCTGGATTTCCGGAAGGCTTTTGACACTGTACCACACAAGCGGCACGTAGTGAAATTGCGTGCTTATGGAATATCGTCTCAGTTATGTGACTGGATTTGCAATTTCCTGTCAGAGAGGTCACAGTTCGTAGTAATTGACGGAAAGTCATCGAGTGAAACAGAAGTGATTTTAGGCGTTCCCCAAGGTAGTGTTACAGGTCCTTTACTGTTCCTTATCTATATAAACGATTTGGGAGACAATCTGAGCAGCCGTTTTCGATTGTTTGCAAATGACACTGGCGTTTATCGACTAATAAAGTCATCAGGACATCAAAACAAACTGCAAAAAGATTTAGAAAAAAATATCTGAATGGTGCGAAAAGTGGCAGTTGACCCTAAATAACAAAAAGAGTGAGGTCATCCACATGAGCGCTAAAAGGAACTCGTTTAACTTCGGTTACACGATAAATCAGTCTAATCTAAAAGCCGTAAATTCAACTAAATACCTAGGTATTACAATTACGAACAACTTAAATTGGAAAGAACACACAGAAAATGTTGTGGGGAAAGCTAACCAAAGACTGCGTTTTATTGGCAGGACACTTAGGAAATGTAACAGACGTACTAAGGAGACTGCCTACACTACGCTTGTCCGTCCTCTTTTAGAATAATTCTGCGGTGTGTGGGATCCTTACCAGATAGGACTGACGGAATACATCGAAAAAGTTCAAAGAAAGCCAGCACGTTTTGTATTATCGCGAAATATGGGAGAGAGTGTCACTGAAATGATACAGGATTTGGGCTGGAAATCATTAAAAGAAAGGCGTTTTTCGTTGCGACGGAAACTTCTCACGAAATTCCAATCACCAACTTTCTCCTCCGAATACGAAAATATTTTGTTGACACCGACCTACATAGGGAGGAACGATCACCACGATAAAATAAGGGAAATCAGAGCTCGTACGAAATGATATAGGTGTTCACTCTTTCCGCGCGCTATACGAGATTGGAATAATAGAGAATTGTGAAGGTGGTTCGATGAACCTTCTGCCAGGCACTTAAATGTGATTTGCAGAGTATCCATGTAGATGTAGATGTAGATGAAGACCCGGATAGGACACCAACACGGTTTTACGAAGTGTGCTACACGGCACTGGCCCCTTATTTAACTTGCATTCATCGCGAATTACCCACCCAGCGCAAAGCCTCAAGCGACACCAAGAAAGCGCAGGCGTCTCCTGCATGTAAGAAAGGTAAAAGAACACAACAATATCCTTAAGATCGGTTTGATGCAGAATTCTTGAACATATTTTCAGTTAGAATGTAACTTATTCCCTTGAGACGAAAAAGCTTATGTCCGTGAATCAAGATGGTTTTAGAAAGCATCGCTCGTACGAAACTCAGCTTGTCCTTTAGGCACGATCATATGGAATGGGTTTTCAGATATGTGAGTGGCTCCAAGACTTCTTAAGTAACAGAGCCAGTACGCTGTCCTCGATGGTGAATGTTCATTAGAGACAAGGGTACTGTGGAGAACGCCCTAGGTAACAGTGATAGGGCCTGTATAGAAAAGTGATCTGACGGTCAGGGTGAGGACTCTAACCTAAAAGCCGTGAATTCAACTAAATACTTAGGTATTACAATTACGAACAAATTAAATTGGAAAGAACACACAGAAAATGTTGTGGGGAAGGCTAACCAAAGGCTGCGTTTTATTGGCAGGACACTTAGAAACGTAACAGACCTACTTAGGAGACTGCCTATCTAACATTCTACGTGGTGTCTGTTTGTTCTATATCGTGTCTCCCTACCACTTTCGCGTAACGACGCTCTGAACGTGTTTTTTAGGGAATTGACTAGTTTGAACCTGGGACCTGTTGCTGGTAAGGAGACGTCAGACCACACATGATATGTAGAGTTCAGAAGAGTTCAGTGAGACTAGCGATGATATAATCAAATACTTAATGATTTCAGCGGCAGCTCCACTGCACTCCCTGTAAAAGAATCTTAATACTAACTAAATTTAGTGGAAGGGGTTCAAGACTTTCCTATTTTTAGTTAGCTGGTAAAATAACGTCGAAAAAGCAGTTAAGTTTACCATTGGAAATTTTATTCTACTCACAAAACATTGTTTATAAATTGCATTATTGATAAAAGTAAATGTTTTAATACAGGATGGTAAAAACCAACTGTGTTTAACAAAAATGTGAACGAATATTCCCTGAGTGCGTTTCCAAGTTCCACAATGGATCGAAGGATGACCTATGCCATATCACATCTATAATCTAGGTTTAAATTAAGTTTCACAAAAGAGAAAACTATCAAAATGGTCTACAGTGACCCTCAATTATCTTTAATTACTTATCTAACTTGTCGGAAATTACAGTGGCTGATGTGGCTTCTCAATAACTATATAACAGAAAGATCATCGTGTTTCAGATTTTTACTTCAAGTGGCAAATGTGAACACCATGAGCTTTAATTGACGATCGACGCTAGTATTACGCAAAAAGGGGGTGTAACAGATAAGACTTCTGCAGTTCTGAGTGAAGCTTTATGCGCTGTTATGCGGCATCGCTAGCGTTCATTACCTTGTCGGTGTTCGTCAGGGGGTGGTGGGCAGCACAGCTCCGCTCACCTCGCCGTCTCGGAAGCAACTCTCTCCTAACTTCTCCTTACTACAATTTACCGAAGTTGGTTTAAAAAATCTATCTGGCTGTGTTTTCATCTGACCAATCAGGGTCTCAATGTTAACCTTCAGCTCCGCCTACAAAAATTCTGTCTATCCACTGAGAAACGTTATAGTTTTCGTGGTGGGGCAATGTTTTTAAAGTTTGCAACGTAACAGAGACGCAAAAAAGTCTCACGCTAAAACTTGCAGCTGGTGTCGTCCTTTAGTGTTATTATAAGATCTATACTGTTCTTCTGGAGGGCTCTATCTTTTAACTTGGGCTGGGGGGTGGTCCTAATGTAACAGAGACACGAAAAAGTCTGACGCTAAAACTTGCGGCTGGGGGGTGGCCCTTTCTGTGTTATTGTAAGATCTATACTGTTCTTCTGGAGGGCTCTAGCTTTTAACATGGTAACATGGGCTGGGGGGTGGTCCTGACGTAACAGAGACGCGAAAAAGTCTCACGCTAAAACTTGCGGCTGGGGTGTGGTCCTAGCAGTTAGCTGGCGACGTGGGTGTCCGTCCCTTATCGTAAGG
The DNA here is from genome assembly GCF_023864275.1 of Schistocerca cancellata. NCBI lineage: Eukaryota > Metazoa > Arthropoda > Insecta > Orthoptera > Acrididae > Schistocerca > Schistocerca cancellata. The sequence goes on from NC_064633.1 coordinate 141,316,305, forward strand.
CCTTCCAGCTTAACACGGTTCTGCTCTCGGCTTCTGTTCTCGTTTCTCCCCTCGGAACTGCGTCTGTCTCACGGTGGGAAAGTATGTCATGCATTTAGGCATTCTTGTGTTATTCTGTGGTATTCCATTTGCTTACTCGTTACTCGTATTACTTTGGTTAATTTAATGTCACGATTTATTCGGAGCTATGTGACACACTACTGGATTTGCTTATCATGTCAGGGTTTTCATGGAAGGTGTTGGATTTGCCTGACACCTTACATATCACCACCCTTCGAACTTAATTTTTGCACTGAATTTAGGCAATGATTGAATCATTGTCTAAGTCAGTCAAAAATTATTCCTTTATCTAAATTTTGTTGCTTACTGTTCAGCCACGTTATTCTGGTTCTATGCTAGTTTGTATTACTAATTTATATTTTTATATTCTTTCACATTATTCTCAAAAATGACAAGAGAAGAATTTTTTATGCTATTATTAATTTTTAATTATTTTCTTTCTTTATTTAAGTGTGAAGATTGTTTTTTAAGAAGTTTGTTATCGAAAGTGAGGAGTCTTTCACATCGATTTTCTTAGAAATATTTTTTTTATAAAAGTAGTAATTAAGTAAAATCTATTCCTAACATATTTTCTTAATATCATGTACAAGAAAAATGTTTTTGTTTCTAAACACTCATTTCAACATTGTTACAGTAACAAATAAGAATTATTTCCAAGAATTGCTTTGACAAAGAAATATACATACACAAGTATTGAGATATTATCCTAACAAATGGTACAAATGTTAAAAAAAGGGAAAACATCCAACAAGATAATTTGTTATTCTTTGTTTTTATAAGGAGAAAATAAGTAAAATATAGTTATTCTTTTATTTTTATGAGGAGAAAATAAGTGGCATATAGTTTTAGTGTTTATTATACCTTACTTTTGTTCTTTATACACTGTACATTTCAACTAATGACTTATTTTTATCGATAGTCTATTTTTTACTCAAGTCCATAGTCAATGACTGTTATTTTGTAGTTTATTGGCTGTCTGGTGTGCTTAACTTATTTAGTTTTTCACATGTTTCTTGTGCACAATTCCTACATCACATAATTTGATTTCACACATAAACACAATCCTATGAATGTTCACGCATGAGGTTGGCGAATGTATTTTGCACGAAGGTGATGGACTTGAGCGAGATGGATGTGGGAAAGTATTTGATGTACAGCTTCATTCGTCATTCCTTGTTGGCGTTGCAAGTGTGTGTTGCTGTTGTGAAGGTCCCATAATGGAATGGAGCTGTGAGTGCAGAATCTCGTGTTTTACTGGCTTTGTATGCGTGAAAGTCATCGTTATGTATCGCTGAAAATGGTCGTTTTTCGTTGTAATACTTCGAAGACGACTAGTTTACAATAGGATAGGGATTTGGGAAGGTATGTCATCTATTCTTCACCCATCTTTCTTGGTCTCAATCTTACGAATCTTCAGCTTCTGTTCTTCCTGCTTTTTCTCTGCTTCTTACTTGCTTCTTGGTTCTTCTCTGGGCAGGATATGGAAATATTTATTGATAACTAGTCGCTTTGAAGTTCTCCTCTTAGTAACAGTTTGATAAATTGTTTGCGCGTGTCATTGTTACTTTGTGGAAATTTTCTTCAGTTTTGTGCATCAGCGTGCTGTTTAATAGCAGTAGTGTGACTTTTACACATATTTTTGTTTTTTTGCCAGTGGTGGCTTGCCCAAGCGGTCTTCTCGTCAGGCCGTTTTTTTGCTCGCTCCGCTGAGTGGGGGCGTCCCAGGGTTTACGAGCGGTGAAAGTCCGGTGTTTGCTTGTCAGTCCCTGCACCTGTCCCTTCTGGCATTCGGTGTCCTGTTGTGTCTCTGCAGGGTTCTGTGTTCTGTCCCAGCAGGGTTCCACCTAGCGAGCAGATTTATTGCCCACTTTCCATACAAGGGCCCTCTGTTGGTCTCGCTGTCCTTTCCCCTCTCTCGATGCTTCTGCCTTGTAGCAGTCGTGTCTTGCTAATTATGTCCTTTTCTTTCTTGATACTTCTCTTGTTGCAACTTGTGGGTCATTGCATCTCGTCCTTGCTGGAGTTTTTACAATGGTCCTTACAAAAAGTTTTACTTATAATCATCTAACATATGTCTAGTACCTAAATTGTTTTACACCTTTTTAAAAAGCTTTACAAATTTCGGCGCCCTTTCCATGTTACAATTCTAAGATATTTTGAGTCTTAACTTATACAAGAAACCTCAAATTCGTTTTTTATTTTTGTGTAGTGTCGTGGTGTATAGCATTTTAGTATTTCATGCTGTTAGACTATCTACGTTTTATCCCTTCACCTTAATCTATGGTACTATTGGTGTTATTTTTGTTTTTGTTTTTATTGAAACTACTTTCTTTTTCCCACCTTCCTCTCTCTGCATTCTCTTCTTTCTCCTGACGATCTTATCTGCAACATAATCTTGAAATATTGTTCTGATTATTTACCAGTAATAAAATTAATCTTCAAACTTGTACTGAAAGTGTTTAATACTGCCAGTCTTAGGTAAAAATACCTCTGCTTTATCTCGTAAAATACCCTCTAATTCTCTTTTACTGTGTTCCGAAATACCTTGAACTTCTTTCAATTTTTCGTCGATTTCTTTATGAACTTCTAACATGAGTTGAGGCGATTCCCCATTTTGTGCATACCATTCTAACTCTTCATCCTCTTTATCTCGCATCATTCTTAATTGTTTGTTTATAACTGGTATTTCTTCTAATTTTAGCTTTTGCTCAAAGAGAAGTGTGACATTCCCGAATGTTACGCTACCTTTCCCCATATCTATTATCGCTCGTCTCTCATTTAAAAAATCTGCACCTATAATCAAATCTACAGTTAGTTTAGGTATAATCACGAAGTTGGCTTCGATCTTTTGACCTTGACACGAAAGAGTTAACCTTGTTTGTCTCATAACTTGCGCAGCATTGTTTCTAATAGGACCTCTTACTTTAAGCTTACGTGTTTTCAGAACTGGCAATTCCTCATTGGCATTACAATGCATGAATAAATTTTCTGAGATCGCAGTCAGTTCACTTCCACTATCTATTACAATATTGACTGGGATATGCTTTACCATGGCCTTCACAACTGGTTGAATTTGAAAGGGTTTGTTCTGTTCTTCTTCTTCTTGCATCAACGAATCCTCCACTGAACCATACATGAGTCTTTTTAGGAATTTCCCTTGTGAATTCTAACTTTCTGTAGGATAAGTTTCGACTGCTACTTCTCTCTCTTTTATTTCCTCTGCTCTATTTCTTCCTTCATTTACACTTTCTTCAACATCCTCTACTTTTTCCTCATCCTCGTCTATCTTCTCCTTTTTCGTCGCTACTTCTACATAATCGCATCTAAATGCTCTAATTATCGCTTCATAACTTCCTTCATTATATACGTTGGGTTGTGTGCCCACTCGTAACTTATTTTCAACTTCTGTCGACTGTGCATTATCTTCAATGAATTCGCTTTCCCTGGTTTCCATCTCAAATAGCTCTGCAATACTCATTACTTCGTCCTTTCCTCCTACATTCGTTGTGCACGCCTCTGGTAATTCATCTTCCTCGTCAGTATTCTCCCAATTAATTTCGCCCCAACACAGTATTGTTATTTTCCTGTCTTCGTTTTCATCTGGTCCCTGCGGATTTGTTTCTTCCTTCTTCTCTTCTCGTGATAAGATTTTTACTTCTCTGTTCAAGGTGCTGCAATTGTCCTGGGTCGGTGCGTCATTCTCTTTGGCATGGGCGCTTAGCTGACAATTCGAACGTTTATCGGGGTTTGGTGGTCTTACCTCCACCTCTTCTATCTGTATTCTCTTTTCTTGTTCAGCTTGTTGATAGTGGTTTATTTGTTGATAATTTGTCGGTCTATTGGTTCTCCAGTACCCGTTCCGGTTGTCGTTATTCCCTCTGTAATAGTTGTTGCCGTTCCTGGGTGAATTATAGCTATTGCCATATTCTCTTCTAAATCCATAACCGGTTATTTGTTGAAATCTATTGTCGTTTCTTGGTGCGAAGTTATCACGTGGTTCGTAATTATTGTTTCTTCGTACTGTGTTTTGTGGATTCCACTGCTTTTTGCTTTCGTTTTCACGTGCGCTTCGTCTATTTCTTGCGTCATCTTCCGAAAATATGAACTCTGCTTCCCTTAGAATACCTTTAAATGCTTCGACGTCATTGCCTCCGCGAACTACTAATGATTGCTGGTATTTCAATGGTAGCTTCATCGCGCATAATTTAATCAACTCTCCGTCACTGTATGGTACATTTAAGCATTGATTTTTCTTTGCCATTACTTCGAAAAATTTCACGGGACTCTTCTCTCCTGAATTTTCAAAATATGGGTTCTGTAATAATTCGTACTTCACTCTGTTCTGTGCTTCGCTGGACCAATATCGTGAGAGAAACTTCTCTCTGAAATCTTCGTACGATCGGCATGTCGCTGCAACATTCTGCATGGTTTCTGCGACTGTTCCTGACATGTGTGCACATATAAAGTCTAATTTGTGCGCTAGCGTCCAGTGTTCTGGTAATCCTACTCGGAATTGATCAATAAAAGGTCGTGGATGTAATGAGTTTCCTTCTCGAAAGTGTTGAAATTTTCTGACTGTGAGGAAATGATCGTTGTCGTACTTCGTCATAGTTCCATATGAAATTCGCGATTCTTCGCCACTTTTGTTTCTGATCATTTCTCCCGTCGTTCTTTCCGGTTGTGGTAGATCCATTGGATATTGTCCACTGTAGCTTTCGCCTACCCTTGCGTCGTATCGTTGGAGTGGTACGCAATAATTTTCTTCCATCGGTTTTGAACGTGTAGCTGAATGCATTGCACTGTACTCTTCGCGACCTGGCTTTCCATTGTCAGGTATTGGTTCGGTATCTTGTCTGGCTAACATTGCTGCTTCATTGCACGATCCAAACTGTCTTGAGACATACATTTGTGGTTCCGCATGTGTTTGTGATGACGTTTGTTCATCAAGAATTTCGAAACGTGTTTGTTGCTGTGCAGGCTGTCTGATTTCACGTATGTTACTTTCCGCCTGTGATTGGAATCGCAAATGCGTAATATCTTCGTTAATTGCTCGTTTTTCCGGTGCTGTTACAGATACGGATGTGGTTGCAGACTCTGTACTTGTTCGATCCTGTTCACTACGCTCTTCAATGGTTTGCAACAACTCTGTTCGCAATTTCTGAAATTGTCGCTTCGTTTGCGCTTCTATTTTGACTATGCGGTTATCATATCTTTCCAGCGCTGCTTTTGTGATGCGTTTGTGTAACACACTGTTTTCAACAATTTCACGCGCTGTACCTGCTCCTTGTCTAGTAATTTCGTTTATCTGTTTCTCGAGTTTCTTGACTTCTCCCTGGGTGTTGTTACGTAATGTTTTGATCTCGTCCTGAATGTCATTACGCAATGTTTGTACGTCCGCTTGTACCTTGTCAATGTCTGGTCTCAGTTGATTGTGACCTGTTATTAAGTTTCTTATCACTTCTCGATATTCTTTTGCCTCGTCTTCAATATGACTTAGGTGTAACTGAATTTTTTTGTTTTGTTATTTAATCTCACGCATTTGTCTCGTGATTTCTGCAATTTGGTTCGTCGTTTCTGCATTCTGAATTTTAATTTGGTTCGCAATTTCTTTATTTTGTCTTGTCATGGTTTCCGTCATTAATTGTAATAATTCTGCCAGATTGGTGGGTCCTATTGCGTTTTCTTCCGACGTCCTACGCTCTGTGTTTTCACCCAAGTGTTGGTTTGCAACCGATTGCATTGAACTGTGCGGTGACACGTTTCTGCTCGAATTCCTTGTACTCTGTGGTGAGGGAGCTCTGATTACTTGTACTATGGGTTCCACGTATTCAAGACGCAAGTTAGAATCCTCATCGGCTGTCTCTCTACTTTCCTGCTCCTCTGTCGTATGCTGACTTACGTTTTCTAACCTTGACGTACATTATCCTCGTTATGGTGCGGTATATGTCCTATTTCTCGCGATACTGCATCGTCTGTTGTACTGTCATCTATTTTCTGTCCATCTCCATGCTGGGTCTCTACCTCAATTCGGTCAAGGTCTCGATCTGCCATTGCTAATCCTTCCGAATCCCTTATTTTCTGTTTTAAAAGCAATTCACGCGCCCTACTTCGAGTCAACATGCGCTCATACGATCTCACGCGTTTCATAAACATTTTGTTCACACGACTTGACAAACCATTCACTTACTTGTTGGGTCAGAACCAACTTGTCAACGATGTATCCGCCACCTGTGCGCTTGCATTGGAGAGAAAACTTAATTCTAACAATTTTTAAAATTCATAAACTAATTATCCTATTGTCTCTGCTAGAATGTCTCACTATCTATCGCAGCAGCTACTGTTTTCAATTATTTATAACGTTCAAAAAAATTTTTTTATTACGAAAATTTGTCAACAGGATATTTTTCTGACCTAGTTAGGCATGTGGTCGACCTTCAATCATGGTATTTTACCATCCTGGCAGGGTCGCCATTCTCTAACATTCTGTGTGGTGTCTGTTTGTTCTATATCGTGTCTCCCTACCACTTTCGCGCAACGACGCTCTGAGGGTGTTTTTTAGGGAATTGACTAGTTTGAACCTGGGACCTGTTGCTGGTAAGGAGACTTCAGACACATGATATGTAGAGTTCGAAGAGTTCAGTGAGACTAGCGATGATATAATCAAATACTTAATGATTTCAGCGGCAGCTCCACTGCACTCCCTGTAAAAGAATTTTAATACTAACTAAATTTAGTGGAAGGGGTTCAAGGCTTTCCTATTTTTAGTTAGCTGGTAAAATAACATCGAAAAAGCAGTTAAGTTTACCATTGGAAATTTTATTCTACTCACAAAACATTGTTTATAAATTGCACTATTGATAAAAGTAAATGTTTTAATACAGGATGGTAAAAACCAACTGCGTTTAACAAAAATGTGAACGAATATTCCCTGAGTGCGTTTCCAAGTTCCACACTGGATCGAAGGATGACCTATGCCATATCACATCTATAATCTAGGTTTAAATTAAGTTTCACAAAAGAGAAAACTATCAAAATGGTCTACAGTGACCCTCAATTATCTTTAATTACTTATCTAACTTGTCGGAAATTACAGTGGCTGATGTGGCTTCTCAATAACTATATAACAGAAAGATCATCGTGTTTCAGATTTTTTACTTCAAGTGGCAAATGTGAACACCATGAGCTTTAATTGACGATCGACACTAGTATTACGCAAAAAGGGGGTGTAACAGATAAGACTTCTGCAGTTCTGAGTGAAGCTTTATGCGCTGTTATGCGGCATCGCTAGCGTTCATTACCTTGTCGGTGTTCGTCAGGGGGCGGTGGGCAGCACAGCTCCGCTCACCTCGCCGTCTCGGAAGCAACTCTCTCCTAACTTCTCCTTACTACAGTTTACCGAAGCTGGTTTAAAAAATCTATCTGGCTGTGTTTTCATCTGACCAATCAGGGTCTCAATGTTAACCTTCAGCTCCGCCTACAAAAATTCTGTCCATCCAATGAGAAACATTATAGTTTTCGTGGTGGGGCAATGTTTTTAAAGTTTGCAACGTAACAGAGACGCAAAAAAGTCTCACGCTAAAACTTGCAGCTGGTGTGGTCCTTTAGTGTTATCATAAGATCTGTACTGTTCTTCTGGAGGGCTCTATCATTTAACTTGGGCTGGGGGGTGGTCCTAATGTAACAGAGACGCGAAAAAGTCTCACGCTAAAACTTGCGGCTGGGGGGTGGCCCTTTCTGTGTTATCGTAAGATCTATACTGTTCTTCTGGAGGGCTCTAGCTTTTAACATGGACTAGGGGGTGGTCCTGACATAACAGAGACGCGAAAAAGTCTCACGCTAAAACTTGCGGCTGGGGTGTGGTCCTAGCGGTTAGCTGGCGACGTGGGTGTCCGTCCCTTATCGTAGGGCCTTCCAGCTTAACACGGTTCTGCTCTCGGCTTCTGTTCTCGTTTCTCCCCTCGGAACTGCGTCTGTCTCACGTTGGGAAGGTATGACATGCATTTAGGCATTCTCGTGTTAGTCTGTTGTATTCCATTTGCTCACTCGTTACTCGTATTACTTTGGTTAATTTAATGTCACGATTTATTCGGAGCTATGTGACATACTACTGGATTTGCTTATCATGTCAGGGTTTTGATGAAACTCATAATTACCTAATCTGCAGTGAAATTGGGATTGTGAGGCCGAAAGTGCAGGAGGTCAGGTCCATATGTAGGAGGATAAGAGTGGAGAAACTTCAGGATAAGGAAATCAGGCACAAGTACATAACAGCGATCTCAGAAAGGTACCAGTTAGTTGAATGTAGTCAATTACAGTCATTGGAAAAGGAATGGACAAGGTACAGGGACACAGTACTAGAAGTGGCTAAAGAATGTCTTGGAACAGTAGTGTGTAAAAGTAGGATGAAGCAAACAGCTTGGTGGAATGATACAGTCAAGGCAGCCTGTAAAAGGAAAAAGAAGGCGTATCAAAAATGGCTACATACCAGAACCCAGGTAGACAGAGAAAGTTATGTTGAAGAAAGAAACAAAGCCAAACAGATAATTGCAGCATCCAAGAAGAAATCGTGGGAAGACTTTGGAAACAGGTTGGAGACCTTGGGTCAAGCTGCTGGAAAACCATTCTGGAGTGTAATTAGCAGTCTTCGAAAGGGAGGTAAGAAGGAAATGACAAGTATTTTGGACAGGTCAGGAAAACTGCTGGTGAATCCTGTGGATGCCTTGGGCAGATGGAGGGAATGTTTTGAAGAGTTGCTCAATGTAGGTGAAAATGCGATCATTAATGTTTCAGATTTCGAGATAGAATGGGATAGGAATGATGATGGAAATAGGATCACATTTGAGGAAGTGGAAAAAATGGTCAATAGATTGCAGTGCAATAAAGCGGCTGGGGTGGATGAAATTAAGTCGGGACTCATCAAATACAGTGGAATGTCAAGTCTTAAATGGCTACACAGGATAATTGAAATGGCCTGGGAGTCAGGACAGGTTCCATCAGACTGGACAAAAGCAGTAATCACACCAATCTTTAAACATGGAAACAGAAAAGATTGTAACAACTACAGAGGTATCTCTTTAATCAGCATTGTGGGTAAAATCTTCGCAGGTATTGTTGAAAGGAAAGTGCGAGTATTAGTTGAGGACCAATTGGATGAAAATCAGTGTGGGTTTAGGCCTCTTAGAGGTTGTCAGGACCAGATCTTTAGCTTACGACAAATAATGGAGAAGTGTTATGAGTGGAACAGGGAATTGTATCTATGCTTTATAGATCTAGAAAAGGCATATGACCGGGTTCCTAGGAGGAAGTTATTGTCTGTTCTACAAGATTATGGAATAGGAGGCAAACTTTTGCAAGCAATTAAAGGTCTTTACATGGATAGTCAGGCAGCAGTTAGAATTGACGGTAAACTGAGTTCATGGTTCAGAGTAGTTTCAGGGGTAAGACAAGGCTGCAACCTGTCTCCACTGTTGTTCATATTATTTATGGATCATATGTTGAAAACAATAGACTGGCTGGGTGAGATTAAGATATGTGAACACAAAATAAGCAGTCTTGCATATGCGGATGACTTAGTTGTGATGGCAGATTCGATTGAAAGTTTGCAAAGTAATATTTCAGAGCTAGATCAGAAATGTAAGGACTATGGGATGAAGATTGATGATGATGATGTAGTCTTCAGTCCAGAGACTGGTTTGATACAGCTCTCCATGCTACTCTATCCTGTGCAAGCATCTTCATCTTCAAGTAACTATTAAACCCTACATCCTTCTGACTCTGCTTAGTGTGTTCATCTCTTGGTCTCCCTCTATGATTTTTACCCTCCACACTGGCCTCAAATACTGAATTGGTGATCCCTTGATGCCTCAGAACATGTCCTACCAACTGATCCCTTCTTCTAGTCAAGTTGTGCCACAAATTCCTCTTCTCCCCAATTCTATTCAGTATCTCCTCATTAGTTATGTGATCTACCCATCTAATCTTCAGCATTCTTCTGTAGCACCACATTTTGAAAGCTTCTATTCTCTTCTTGCCAAAACTATTTATCGTCCACATTTCACTTCCATACATGGCTACACTCCCTACAAATACTTTCAGAAAAGGCTCCCTGACACTTAAATCTATACTCTATGTTAATAAATTTCTCTTCTTCAGAAACTTTCCTTGCCACTGCCAGTCTACTTTTTATATCCTCTCTACTTAGACCATCATCAGTTATTTTGCTCCCCAAATAGCAAAACTTAGCTACTACTTTACGTGTCTCACTTTCTGATCTAATTCCCTCAGCATCACCAGATTTAATTAGATTACATTCCATTACCCTCATTTTGGTTTTGTTGATGTTCATCTTATACCCTCCTTTGACGATACTGTCCATTCCGTTCAACTGCTCTTCTAGGTCCTTTGTCGTCTCTGACAGAATTATACTGTCATCAGCAAACCTTGAAGTTTTTATTTCTTCTCCATGGATTTTAATACCTACTCCAAATTTTTCTTCTGTTTCCTTTACTGCTTGCTCAATATATAGATTGAATGACATCGGGAATAGGCTACAACCCTGTCTCACTCCCTTCCCAACCACTGCTTCCCTTTGATGCCCCTCAACTCTTATAACTGCCATCTGGTTCCTGAACAAATTGTAAATAGCCTTTTGCTCCCTGTATTTGATCCCTGCCACCTTCAGAATTTGAAAGGGAGTATTCCAGTCAACATTGTCAAAAGCTTTCTCTAAGTCTACAAATGCTAGAAATGTAGGTTTGCCTTTCCTTAACCTGTTGTTGTTGTTGTGGTCTTCAGTCCTGAGACTGGTTTGATGCAGCTCTCCATGCTACTCTATCCTGTGCAAGCTTCTTCATCTCCCAGTATCTACTGCAACCTACATCCTTCTGAATCTGCTTAGTGTATTCATCTATTCGTCTCCCTCTACGATTTTTACCCTCCACACTGCCCTCCAATGCTAAATTTGTGATCCCTTGATGCCTCAAAACATGTCCTACCAACCGATCCCTTCTTCTAGTCAAGTTGTGCCACAAACTTCTCTTCTCCCCAATCCTATTCAATACCTCCTCATTAGTTACGTGATCTACCCACCTTATCTTCAGCATTCTTCTGTAGCACCACATTTCGAAAGCTTCTATTCTCTTCTTGTCCAAACTAGTTATCGTCCATGTTTCACTTCCATACATGGCTACACTCCATACAAATACTTTCAGAAACGACTTCCTGACACTTAAATCTATACTCGATGTTAACAAATTCCTCTTCTTGAGAAACGCTTTCCTTGTCATTGCCAGTCTACATTTTATATCCTCTCTACTTCGACCATCATCGGTTATTTTACTCCCTAAATAGCAAAACTCCTTTACTACTTTAAGTGTCTCATTTCCTAATCTAATTCCCTCAGCATCACCCGACTTAATTTGACTACATTCCATTATCCTCGTTTTGCTTTTGTTGATGTTCATCTTATATCCTCCTTTCAAGACACTGTCCATTCCGTTCAACTGCTCTTCCAAGTCCTTTGCTGTCTCTGACAGAATTACAATGTCATCGGCGAACCTCAAAGTTTTTACTTCTTCTCCATGAATTTTAATACCTACTCCGAATTTTTCTTTTGTTTCCTTTACTGCTTGCTCAATATACAGATTGAATAACATCGGGGAGAGGCTACAACCCTGTCTTACTCCTTTCCCAACCACTGCTTCCCTTTCATGCCCCTCGACTCTTATAACTGCCATCTGGTTTCTGTACAAACTGTAAATAGCCTTTCGCTCCCTGTATTTTACCCCTGCTACCTTCAGAATTTGAAAGAGAGTATTCCAGTCAACATTGTCAAAAGCTTTCTCTAAGTCTACAAATGCTAGAAACGTAGGTTTGCCTTTTCTTAATCTTTCTTCTAAGATAAGTCGTAAGGTCAGTATTGCCTCACGTGTTCCAACATTTCTACGGAATCCAAACTGATCTTCCCCGAGGTCGGCTTCTACCAGTTTTTCCATTCGTCTGTAAAGAATTCGCGTTAGTATTTTGCAGCTATGGCTTATTAAACTGATAGTTCGGTAATTTTCACATCTGTCAACACCTGCTTTCTTTGGGATTGGAATTATTATATTCTTCATGAAGTCTGAGGGTATTTCGCCTGTTTCATACATCGTGCTCACCAGATGGTAGAGTTTTGTCATGACTGGCTCTCCCGAGGCCATCAGTAGTTCAAATGGAATGTTGTCTACTCCCGGGGCCTTGTTTCGACTCAGGTCTTTCAGTGCTCTGTCAAACTCTTCACGCAGTATCTTATCTCCCATTTCGTCTTCGTCTACATCCTCTTCCATTTCCATAATATTGTCCTCAAGTACATCGCCCTTGTATAAACCCTCTATATACTCCTTCCACCTTTCTGCCTTCCCTTCTTTGCTTAGAACTGGGTTGCCATCTGAGCTCTTGATATTCATACAAGTGGTTCTCTTCTCTCCAAAGGTCTCTTTAATTTTCCTGTAGGCAGTATCTATCTTACCCCTAGTGAGACAAGCCTCTACATCCTTACATTTGTCCTCTAGCCATCCCTGCTTAGCCATTTTGCACTTCCTGTCGATATCATTTTTGAGACGTCTGTATTCCTTTTTGCCTGCTTCATTTACTGCATTTTTGTATTTTCTCCTTTCATCAATTAAATTCAATATTTCTTCTGTTACCCAAGGATTTCTATTAGCCCTCGTCTTTTTACCTACTTGATCCTCTGCTGCCTTCACTACTTCATCCCTCAGAGCTACCCATTCTTCTTCTACTGTATTTCTTTCCCCCATTCCTGTCAATTGTTCCCTTATGCTCTCCCTGAAACTCTCTACAACCTCTGGTTCTTTCAGTTTATCCAGGTCCCATCTCCTTAAATTCCCACCTTTTTGCAGTTTCTTCAGTTTCAATCTGCAGTTCATAACCAATAGATTGTGGTCAGAATCCACATCTGCCCCAGGAAATGTCTTACAATTTAAAACCTGGTTCCTAAATCTCTCTCTTACCATTATATAATCTATCTGATACCTACTAGTATCTCCAGGATTCTTCCAGGTATACAACCTTCTTTTATGATTCTTGAACCAAGTGTTGGCTATGATTAAGTTATGCTCTGTGCAAAATTCTACAAGGCGGCTTCCTCTTTCATTCCTTCCCCCCAATCCATATTCACCTACTATGTTTCCTTCTCCCCCTTTTCCTACTGACGAATTCCAGTCACCCATGACTATTAAATTTTTGTCTCCTTTCACTACCTGAATAATTTCTTTTATCTCGTCATACATTTCATCTATTTCTTCATCATCTGCAGAGGTAGTTGGCATATAAACTTGTACTACTGTAGTAGGCATGGGCTTTGTGTCTATCTTGGCCACAATAATGCGTTCACTATGCTGTTTGTAGTAGCTAACCCGCACTCCTATTTTTTTATTCATTATTAAACCTACTCCTGCATTACCCCTATTTGATTTTGTATTTATAACCCTGTAATCACCTGACCAAAAGTCTTGTTCCTCCTGCCACCGAACTTCACTAATTCCCACTATATCTAACTTTAACCTATCCATTTCCCTTTTTAAATTTTCTAACCTTCCTGCCCGATTAAGGGATCTGACATTCCACGCTCCGATCCGTAGAACGCCAGTTTTCTTTCTCCTGATAACGACGTCCTCCTGAGTAGTCCCCGCCCGGAGATCCGAATGGGGGACTATTTTACCTCCGGAATATTTTACCCAAGAGGACGCCATTATCATTTAATCATACAGTAGAGCTGCATGTCCTCGGGAAAAATTACGGCTGTAGTTTCCCCTTGCTTTCAGCCGTTCGCAGTACCAGCACAGCAAGGCCGTTTTGGTTAATGTTACAAGGCCAGATCAGTCAATCATCCAGACTGTTGCCCCTGCAACTACTGAAAAGGCTGCTGCCCCTTTTCAGGAACCACATGTTTGTCTGGCCTCTCAACAGATACCCCTCCGTTGTGGTTGCACCTACGGTACGGCCATCTGTATCGCTGAGGCACGCAAGCCTCCCCACCAGCGGCAAGGTCCATGGTTCATGGGGGGGGGATGAAGATTAGCATCTCCAAAACGAAAGTAATGTCAGTGGGAAAGAAATATAAACGGATTGAGTGCCAAATAGGAGGAACAAAGTTAGAACAGGTGGACGGTTTCAAGTACTTAGGATGCATATTCTCACAGGATGGCAACATAGTGAAAGAACTGGAAGCGAGGTGTAGCAAAGCTAATGCAGTGAGCACTCAGCTACGATCTACTCCCTTCTGCAAGAAGGAAGTCAGTACCAAGACTAAGTTATCTGTGCATCGTTCAATCTTTCGACCAACTTTGTTGTATGGGAGCGAAAGCTGGGTGGATTCAGGTTACCTTATCAACAAGGTTGAGGTTACGGATATGAAAGTAGCTAGGATGATTGCAGGTACTAGTAGATGGGAACAATGGCAGGAGGGTGTCCACAATGAGGAAATCAGAGAAAAACTGGGAATGAACTCTGTAGATGTAGCAGTCAGGGCGAACAGGCTTAGTTGGTGGGGTCATGTTACACGAATGGGAGAAGCAAGGTTACCCAAGAGACTCATGGATTCAGCAGTAGAGGGTAGGAGGAGTCGGGGCAGACCGAGGAGAAGGTACCTGGATTCGGTTAAGAATGATTTTGAAGTAATAGGTTTAACATCAGAAGAGGCACCAATGTTAGCACTGAATAGGGGATCATGGAGGAACTGTATAAGGGGGGCTATGCTCCAGACTGAACGCTGAAAGGCATAATCAGTCTTAAATGATGATGATGATGATGATGTGGACAGATTTAACTATCGAACAGGTTCATTCTTAACCGAATCCAGGTACCTTCTCCTCGGTCTGCTTCGACTCCTCCTACCCTCTACTGCTGAACCCATTAGTCTCTTGGGTAACCTTGCTTCTCCCATGCGTGTAACATGACCCCACCAACTAAGCCTGTTCGCCCTGACTGCTACATCTATAGAGTTCATTCCCAGTTTTTCTCTGATTTCCTCATTGTGGACACCCTCCTGCCATTGTTCCCATCTACTAGTACCTGCAATCATCCTAGCTACTTTCATATCCGTAACCTCAACCTTGTTGATAAGGTAACCTGAATCCACCCAGCTTTCGCTCCCATACAACAAAGTTGGTCGAAAGATTGAACGATGCACAGATAACTTAGTCTTGGTACTGACTTCCTTCTTGCAGAAGGGAGTAGATCGTAGCTGAGTGCTCACTGCATTAGCTTTGCTACACCTCGCTTCCAGTTCTTTCACTATGTTGCCATCCTGTGAGAATATGCATCCTAAGTACTTGAAACCGTCCACCTGTTCTAACTTTGTTCCTCCTATTTGGCACTCAATCCGTTTATATTTCTTTCCCACTGACATTACTTTCGTTTTGGAGATGCTAATCTTCATCCCATAGTCCTTACATTTCTGATCTAGCTCTGAAATATTACTTTGCAAACTTTCAATCGAATCTGCCATCACAACTAAGTCATCCGCATATGCAAGAGTGCTTATTTTGTGTTCACATACCTTAATCTCACCCAGCAGTCTATTGTTTTCAACATATGATCCATAAATAATATGAACAACAGTGGAGACAGGTTGCAGCCTTGTCTTACCCCTGAAACTACTCTGAACCATTAACTCAATTTACTGTCAACTCTAACTGCTGCCTGACTATCCATGTAAAGACCTTTAATTGCTTGCAAAAGTTTGCCTCCTATTCCATAATCTTGTAGAACAGACAATAACTTCCTCCTAGGAACCCGGTCATATGCCTTTTCTAGATCTATAAAGCATAGATACAATTCCCTGTTCCACTCATAACACTTCTCCATTATTTGTCGTAAGCTAAAGATCTGGTCCTGACAACCTCTAAGAGGCCTAAATCCACACTGATTTTCATCCAATTGGTCCTCAACTAATACTCGCACTTTCCTTTCAACAATACCTGCGAAGATTTTACCCACAAAGCTGATTAAAGAGATACCTCTGTAGTTGTTACAATCTTTTCTGTTTCCATGTTTAAAGATTGGTGTGATTACTGCTTTTGTCCAGTCTGATGGAACCTGTCCTGACTCCCAGGCCATTTCAATTATCCTGTGTAGCCATTTAAGACCTGACATTCCACTGTATTTGATGAGTTCCGACTTAATTTCATCCACCCCAGCCGCTTTATTGCACTGCAATCTATTGACCATTTTTTCCACTTCCTCAAATGTGATCCTATTTCCATCATCATTCCTATCCCATTCTATCTCGAAATCTGAAACATTAATGATCGCATTTTCACCTACATTGAGCAACTCTTCAAAATATTCCCTCCATCTGCCCAAGGCATCCACAGGATTCACCAGCAGTTTTCCTGACCTGTCCAAAATACTTGTCATTTCCTTCTTACCTCCCTTTCGAAGACTGCTAATTACACTCCAGAATGGTTTTCCAGCAGCTTGACCCAAGGTCTCCAACCTGTTTCCAAAGTCTTCCCACGATTTCTTCTTGGATGCTGCAATTATCTGTTTGGCTTTGTTTCTTTCTTCAACATAACTTTCTCTGTCTACCTGGGTTCTGGTATGTAGCCATTTTTGATACGCCTTCTTTTTCCTTTTACAGGCTGCCTTGACTGTATCATTCCACCAAGCTGTTTGCTTCATCCTACTTTTACACACTACTGTCCCAAGACATTCTTTAGCCACTTCTAGTACTGTGTCCCTGTACCTTGTCCATTCCTTTTCCAATGACTGTAATTGACTACATTCAACTAACTGGTACCTTTCTGAGATCGCTGTTATGTACTTGTGCCTGATTTCCTTATCCTGAAGTTTCTCCACTCTTATCCTCCTACATATGGACCTGACCTCCTGCACTTTCGGCCTCACAATCCCAATTTCACTGCAGATTAAATAATGATCAGTGTCATCAAAGAATCCCCTGAATACACGTGTGTCCCTCACAGCCTTCCTGAATTCCTGATCTGTTATTATATAGTCAATGACAGATCTGGTTCCCCTGCCTTCCCAAGTATACCGCTGAATTTTCTTATGTTTAAAAAAGGTATTTGTGATTACTAAGCCCATACTGGCACAGAAATCCAAGAGTTGTTTCCCGTTCCCGTTGGCCTCCATATCCTCTCCAAATTTACCCATAACCTTTTCATACCCTTCTGTTCGATTTCCAATCCTGGTGTTAAAATCACCCATGAGCAGAACACTGTCCTTGTCCTTTACTCTAACAACTACATCACTGAGTGCCTCATAAAAACTATCCATCTTATCTTGATCTGTCCCTTCACAATGCGAATATACTGACACAATCCTAATTTTCTTGCTAGATACTGTCAAATCTATCCACAACAGTCGTTCGTTTACATACCTTATTGCAACTACGCTGGGTTGCATTTATTTCCTGATGTAAAGCCCTACACCCCATTGTGCTATTCCTGCTTTGACGCCTGACAGGTAGACCTTGTATTCTCCCACTTCCTCTTCTTTCTCACCCCTTACCCGAATGTCACTAACAGCTAAAACGTCCAGCCCCATCTTACTTGCAGCCTCTGCCAGCTCTACCTTCTTCTACAAAGCAGGCCAAAATTTATCAGATCTGTGAATCGTGAAGTCTCCTTTAATGGTAATAGTAAATTCTTCTGGAATCATCCAGTGTTGTAGATTACTCATGCCTTTTAAATAGAGACGAGAAATTTAAGCGTAAAAAAATAGGCCCTCTGAATGAAAGAAAGAGATCCGAGTGAAGCTCCCAATCCCCCATCCTCTCTGGTTGAATGAATCTTCATACGTAGATTCATTCAGTAACACTGCACCCAGTTGTTAAAGGCAGGGCCTTCTCTTTCCAAGTTGTCCAACGCAGTTTTGCATTTGGCACTAACAATCTGGACAGTTTCGCAATTTCCGCTCATTCCATCTCAGTAAAAATTATATTAGCCAACGCAAGTTTATCAACGTATAAGCTCTCACAGCCTTCGAGTAACCATGCCCAGTGAGAATTTTGGCGACACTGTGCTCAGAACATATTGTAGCGAGCAATTCCTTAATGCCACTAGCTGCGATCGTGGCACCAATGACTCCCACAAACGAAATAATTAGGTGAAAACCATGTAACCTCACTGTTATGGTACTCAGATCTGAATGTTGACAATTCTCAACAATGTCTCTGGATTTCATCTACAGCGGTTGATCATACGACACAAAGCAGGTCTTTTGAATATGGGCTCAGGTCTTTGCACTAGCTACAAGAAGAGACATTACGGTATCATAATCTGTAGGTGGAGCGTGATGTATCGGAGAGAAACAATTTTCGAACATTTGAAATAAAGACCATTGGCCACTTGCTCCAAGAACCCATTCCAGCCTGGGATACCTGAGGTGCTGGGCAGCAACATTGCTGGATTTTTGAAAAAAACGTATGAACTTATTGTGTCGGTAGAGACACTCTCCTTCAAACGAGGTATTGGTTTATCTGGGAATACAGCGTAGAGAGGTATAATGATCTTGCTGCCACTCATCCCATGGAAGGTGTTTTCGGCATCTGTGATGGGGACATTCACATCTACATTGTCAAAGACGAACTGTATGAGCGCCTCTTTTTTAATTGATGGTGATTCTTCACCCCGCACAATAGTTGTACTTTCGAAAAGCATCGATTCACTGTAACTACAAGAAAATCCCATTGCTGCACAGAGGTTAACACGATGCTTTGTGCCAAATTTCTTGTGTAGGTAGGTGCCTAGACTACTCTTTAGTGAGGAGAGAAAAGAGCTTGGTCTCACGGCAGGAATGATCGCATGAGCTGCTCAAGCACTTTTCTGCTTCCACCCACCGAGAGAACGACGCTTGTGCCTCATCAAAACGGTTTCAAGTAAGCGTTACAGAGAGTCAGTAACGGCAGAGTCAGTTTCTCCCAATAAATCATCAGATGGACGTTACTCCGTGGTGTTGTAAACGTGAGAGCGAATGTCTTGTAAGATTATCTCTGCTGCGGACTTCACAAACCTCATCCGCTTTTCTGCACGATTGCTCTTTCTTTCCTTGTACCAGTTATCATAGAGAATCGTTTCTTCAGTCTGTGAAATAAAGGACTATGTGACGTTTGCTGCTGAAGCCGATCTGCGTAACTGTGGCAGCACCGCGGTTTTATTATGTGAGTTTTGACAGTTCTAATATCAAGCTCGTAATCACTTTTTGTTTTATCTACATCTACGTCTACATGGATACTCTGCAAATCACATTTAAGTACCTGGCAGAGGGTTCATCGAACCACCTTCACAATTACCTATTATTCCAATTTCGTATAGCGCGCGGAAAGAATGAACACCTATATCTTTCCGTACGAGCTCTGATTTCCCTTATTTTATCTTAGTGATCGTTCCTCCCTATGTAAGTCGGTGTCAACAAAATATTTTCGCATTCGGAGGAGAAAGTTGGTGATTGGAATTTCGTGAGAAGATTCCGTCGCAACGAAAAACGCCTTTCTTTTAATGATTTCCAGCCCAAATCCTGTATCATATCAGTGACACTCTCTCCCATATTTCGCGATAATACAAAACTTGCTGCTTTTATTTGAACTTTTTCGATGTATTCCGTCAGTCCTATCTGGTAAGGATCCCACAGCAGTATTCTAAAAGAGGATTGGCAAGCGTAGTATAGGCAGTCTGCTGAGTAGGTCTGATACATTTTCTAAGTGTACTGCCAATAAAACGCAGTCTTTGGTCAGCCTTCCCCACAATATTTTCTATGCGTTCCTTCAAACTTAAGTTGTTCGTAATTGTAATATTTAGGTATTTAGTTGAATATACGGCTTTTAGATTAGACTGATTTATCGTGTAACCGAAGTTAAACGAATTCCTTTTAGCGCTCATGTGGATGACCTCACTCTTTTTGTTATTTAGGGTCAACTGCCACTTTTCACACCATTCAGATATTTTTTTCTAAATCGTTTGGCAGTTTGTTTTGGTCTTCTGATGACTTTATTAGCCGATAAACGACAGCGTCATCTGCAAACAACCGAAGATGGCTGCTCATATTGGCTCCCAAATCGTTTATATAGATAAGGAACAGCAAAGGTCCTATAACACTACCTTGGGGAACACCAGAAAACACTTCTGTTTACTCGATGACTTTCCGTCAATTACTACGAAGTGTGACCTCTCTGACAGAAATAATAAATCCAGTCACATAACTGAGAAGATATTACATAAGCACGCAATTTCACTACGAGCCGATTGTGTGGTACAGTGTCAAAAGCCTTCCGGAAATCCAGAAAAACGGAACTGATCTGAAATCCCTTGGCGTTGCAGTCATGGACTGTGCAGCTGGTCCTGGCGGAGGTTCGAGTCCTCCCTCGGGCATGGGTGTGTGTATTTGTCCCTAGGATAATTTAGGTTAAGTAGTGTGTAAGCTTAGGGACTGACAACCTTAGCAGTTAAGTCCCATAAGATTTGACACACATTTTTTTTTTTTTAAAATCCCTTGTCAATAGCACTCAACACTTCATGTGAATAAAGAGCTAGTTGTGTTTCACAGGAACGATGTTTTCTAAACCCACGTTGACTGTGTGTCAATAGACAGTTTTCTTCGAGGTCATTCAGCGAGAACTGACATTCTTCCCTGTTTTCAGCAATGTATATCTAAACATATTCCATGCACTCTGCGATATGTCTTGGCTCTGAGTAGTCTCTTTTTAGTCTGATAGTTATTGGTATGCTGTGCAACTTTTTTGACGTAAAGAGTGGTACCTGGTATCAGCAGTGACGAGGTCAATTATAGGTGCAAGGTTCCCATTGCACCCAATGACAGCACGAGGTGCACATTATTCCTTCGTAATTGAGGCATTTTCTTTTGGTGCTTGATAAATTCCTCAGTGGTATTTTCTCCTCAGAGGTAAAAAAATATTTCGTACGTCCGTCGATCTTCGTGATAACCTTGAAGAGGATGGCTCAGGAACTGCATTGTCACCACAACGAACAGTCCCCGCAACATTTCACTCTAAGAGAGAGTGAGGGGGGGGGGAGGGACCTGGTAACCTTGAAGGAATTTTCCGAATGGGACGGAAACCAGTAGATGTGATGTACATATGCAGACAAACAAATCGTTACAATTTCAGAAAAATTGGATGATTTATTCAAGAGAAAGAACTTCAAAAATTGAGCAAGTGAATAACGCGTTGGTCCACCGTTGACCGTTATACAAGCATTTATTCGGCTTGTCGTTGATTGTTAGAGTTGCTGGATTTCATCCTGACGAATATAGTGACAAGTTCAGTCCAATTGGCGCGTTACATCGTCATAATCCTAAGATGGTTGGAAGGTCCTGTCTATAATGCTCGAAGCGCTCATTTGGGGAGAGACCCGGCGACCTTGATGGCCGAGGTAGTATTTGGCAAACACGGAGATAAGCAGTAGAAAGTCTCACCGTGTGCGGGCGGAGGTTACACTCCTGGTTTTCGGGCCGTATGGCGGGTGACAGGTTGGTACCCACCGCTGCCCGGGGCGTCTCTAGACACGTCGTCGGCCTGGAATCTCATTGACTGCAGTAGAATCGTCTTCAGTGGCGATTCTCGCTTCGAACTAAGCCCAGATAACCAATGAGGACTATCTGAAGATGCCCTGGACAGCGATGGGATACCATCCTGACCGTCTCCCGCCATACGGCCTGATATTCAGGAGTGATGGACTGGGATGTCATTTCATTTCGTACCAGGATCCCTTTGGTTGTCATCTGCACCACCTTTACAGCAAAGTTGTTCGTCGACGATGTTCTACGCAAAGTTTCGTTGCCCTTCATGCAAAGCCATCCTGGGCTTACGTTCAGCACATGCCGAGAGTTTCTACCGCTTGTCTTCGTTTCTTGCCAAACGCTAGCTTGGCCAACATGGTCGCCGAATCGCTCCTCAATCAAGACTGTTTGGAGCATTATGGACAGGGCACTCCAACAATCTCGGTATTCTGACGATCTAAGGCGCCATTTGGACCGAATTTGGCACAATATCCCTCAGAGGACATCCATCAACTCTAACAATCAATGCCAAGCCGAATAACAGCTTGCATATGGGCCAGAGTTGGACCAACGTGTTACTGATTTGCTCAATTTGTGAAGCTCTTTCTCTTGAATCACTCAATTTTTCTGAAATATTAATAATTTGTTTGTCTGTACATGTAAATCACATCTTTCGAATTCCGTTCCATTTGGAAAATTTCTTTGTGGTGCGTCGCTTTTCTTAGAGTGTGCTTTGAACGGCGTGGCTCTTACTGCGCACATTGTGCACGGAAACTTCATCTAACGCTTGTAAAAACCGTAGATTCTCCTTAAGGCCACGCTTCACGCTCAATGCAATTAGCGAAAGCATACCATGATTTTCCACCACTGTTCCTTGGACATCCTCAACTGTTCTTCGGCGTATAAAACAAACACATGACGCAATCGACATTTTACAAAACTCGCTGAGAAATTCTAAGAAGGAGACCTGAATGGGCCTGGAAAAAAGCCGTCCGAGTGAATGGGCTACAGAACCTGTTGTTGCGATAAATAGGACTGCATTACGATTATATAAAGACTGGAGAACTTACTTTTTATGTGGGCTCACAAGACGTTTCACTCTTTACATTTCATGTAATTCAAGTAAACATACAATCCAACCTTCAAACACAATGCTACGTATTTTCCTTTCGTTGAACGCCCATAGTTCATTATTGGATGCGTTCGGGCACATTTTTTCAAAAATTCAATTTTTTGACATTTTGTTAATTCGATTTCAAAAGAAGTGCTGGGCCTGGAGACTTTATTTTGTGCTTAAATGAAAGCTAAAAACATTTCCTACAATTTCAGCTTTCATTACTTTTCTCACAGTGTGAGCGGTTATGCTCATATTCAGTCCGAAACAAGAGCAAACTTAAAATTTTCGTTTTTGGTAAAAAAAAGGGCAATATTTGAAGTTCTATATCTCGAAACTATTCGTGTAAATTGGACTTAAATTGTTGAATGTTAATGTACTTTAAAAAATTGTAAAAAACTAATATAAAAGACACATAGTTTATGAAGGCCATCTGGTCCTAGTAACATATTAAAAAATTAGAACAACATCACGCTATGTGGATTTCGGCTTTTTTATGTATACTCGTATTTTGACTGGCCTATACGGCGATGTCCGTTCTACTGAATCGCACAGGCGAAATGGAGCAAAAATAACACAATATATCAACAAATTAAGGTTCAAAAATGGCTCTGAGCACTATGGGACTTACTTAGGAGGTCATCAGTCCCCTAGAACTTAGAACTACTTAAACCTAACTAACCTAAGGACATCACAAACATCCATACCCGAGGCAGGATTCGAACCTGCGACCGTAGCGGTCGCGCGCGGTTCCAGACTGTAGCGCCTAGAACCGCTCGGCCACTACGGCCGGCAACAAATCTAGGTGCTTTATCGGCTGCGCAAACAGAAATCTCAGCAAAACACTACGCCTTGGCGCTGAAATGTTAGAATTAGATTCAGCACAGCCAGGTGTGCCAGAAGCAGTACAGATTTATTACATTGGCCGCTACAGCAACATTCGTCAAACATACGACTGAAATACAGCCCAATATTTGAACACATTTGAACACAAATCAGTGCTCTCACTTGGAGTTGCAGTCCTTTAATTTGACTGCTACACTAACTCACCTCCGCATAAAAAATGAATTCCGTCTTACACGCAGGCTACAAGTGCTCTGCAGACAAACTCTCTCAACAATACAATGGACAATGAAACTGAAACTTTTATTATGAACGGCCCATATTTTGAGACACGCAACTAGGGATGGCCGTTATCGCTGGAACAATCGGTTTTCGGTTACTCCACTTCTTTTTGTCTCCGTGTTGTTAAAACCGCTCAAAATAATGGCTTTCGGAAGTAACCGATTTTCAGTTTTTTATTGCTATTACTTACAGTAATAAACACAGACTCCGAACAAAGATTGAGAAATTCTAATTGAGATGAATAGTGGGGGATCATGATAAATAATGAGTTGAGCTGCGGCAGAAATAGGTCTCACTGTCTCCAGCATTAATTACGAAGGTGAAGGAGGTGGGTGCAGCGACGAGACCAAATGACCGCAAGTCCACGGCTTCCCTGTATCATCAGTTTTGGATAGTGTCAGTTTTTCACCTTGAAGCAAACCACAAAATTGAGGGATCAATTATTATCCCAAATTTTTAGCACGTCAGTAAAATTACAGATACAGCAATCGAATCTCCAAGGAACATTGTGGATGTTTTCTCCTTACATGACGTCGCAAGTTTGTTGTGCCTCTTCTCGTCGTTTACATTTAAAAGTAAATGGAGCATTGTACTTCACTTCTACCGCACTTAGTAAAATACTCCCAAACTAGTCCGCAATTCAACTGATGTCCGAGGACGACAGCGAGAATTAGCACGCGTTTACATGTACAACCATACGGCAACAGGTACGTTATTGTATCTGCAACGTTGTATCGATTCTAGTGCCATACTCGTTTTCAAAAAGTTTCATTTAAAAATCCAAAATTTTAAGACGGCTTCTGTGGCAAACATGATATGCCAATTTGTTACCCGGTTATTAGTAAACCAGGAAAAAAACTACGTTGTAACAGAGACCATGCACCTACCGAAAATGTGTTATTCTGAACTAAAACACCAGCATCGCTTTTAACCGGTCGGTTTTCCCCGTCCCCACTCGTAACCCTACTCAGCAAAACCTATAGGGTGCTTCCCATTGACCTAGAATAGGGTGACCAAATGTCCCGGAAAACCGGGATTATCCCGGTTTTCATCCCTGTGTTCCGGTGTCCCGAAAATTTGTTTCGGGACGCTCAAAAGTCCCGGAATTCAGTTTTTAAATACATTTCGTGAAACTTTCTTACATTTTTGGGATTTCGCTATATTAAAGGAAATACAACACAAGAAATTAATATATTTTAGCTTATTTGTCAAAAACCTCCATTGTCCCATACTAGTAATCACAGTATCAGTATTGATACACTCAGGCAATAATTTACGTTGAACGGTACTTTGGCCAACAAGTAGTAAGTTGTATTATTGTAACAGAGCTATGAAACCGTCCGATTGTCGCGCCACTTACTCACACGCTCATTGTCAGAACAGTGTAGTAGTTGATGTTTTGTCAGACAAACTGCAATATTTTTTCTCATATTAGTGGTATTATTGCTGCAGTACTGTGAAACGCAATGCCGAAACGTGCCTGCAAGTTCAGCGACTGTTATTCCAAGGAATGGAATTTCATTAAGAAAGGTCGTTTTGATTACGAAGCAGAGTGTTCCGTATGTAACTGTTTTATTAGTATAAGTCATGGTGGACGTTCCGACATAGTTGATCACATCAGGTCAAAGAAACACATTAACAGATACAGTGCACCGAGCTGGAGTAAAACTCTACAAGATTATTTTGTGAAACATCAGTCAAGTGAAGAGACGAAAGTACGAGCAGCCGAGCTTACACTAGCCTACCCCACGGTAAAATATCACCAAACTTATAGATCTAGTGATTGTACTAATAAGCTTAACAGCATTATGTTTGATGATTCTTCCATTGCAAAAAAGTTTAGTTTAGCAAGAACTAAAGTGTCAGCCTTAGTGAAAGGAGTTATTGCTCCCCAGAGTGTAAAGGAAAGCCTTGAATACATCAAAAAGACTTCTTTCTACGGGATATCCACTGATGCCAGCAATCATAAGGCCACTAAAATATTTCCGTTTTTCGATATTAGTAAGGGAATTCAGACCAAACTTTTGAAGGTGAGTTCCCTACCTAATGAAACATCTGACAAAATTTCAAGATTTTGTATAAATACTATCGGAATGTTTGATCTTGAGAAAAATAAATGTGTGGCGTTTTGTGGAGACAACATCAACACAAACTTTGGTGGTTTAAAAAGACAAGGCAAATGCAACGTATTTACCAAATTAAAGGCAACACTGTATGAAAACATTGAAGGCATAGGGTGCCCTGCACATGTTTTACACAATAGCGTGCAGACATCTGCTGACAGTTTAAGCTGTGATGTTGAAACTATCGTCATGAAGATATACTCACACTTTTACATATATACTGTTAGATCTTTGTTAACATCGAGTATAGATTTAAGTGTCAGGAAGTCGTTTCTGAAAGTATTTGTATGGAGTGTAGCCATGTATGGAAGTGAAACATGGACGATAAATAGTTAGACAAGAAGAGAATAGAAACTTTCGAAATGTGGTGCTACAGAAGAATGCTGAAGATTAAATGGGTAGATCACATAACTAATGAGGAGGTGTTGAACAGGATTGGGGAGAAGAGAAGTTTGTGGCACAACGTGACTAGAAGAAGGGATCGGTTGGTAGGACATGTTCTGAGGCATCAAGGGATCACCAATTTAGTATTGGAGGGCAGCGTAGAGGGTAAAAATCGTAGAGGGAGACCAAGAGATGAATACACCAAGCAGATTCAAAAGGATGTAGGTTGCAGTAGGTATTAGGAGATGAAGAAGCTTGCACAGGATAGAGTAGCATGGAGAGCTGCATCAAACCAGTCTCAGGACTGAAGACCACAACAACAACTGTTAGAACAGAGAGCCTTAAGGAGTTCTGTGATTATGTGGGAACTGAATACATGAATGTAATGTGTCACTCGAAAACTCGCTGGTTATCACTGTTTCCAGCAGTTGAAAGAGTAATCCTCCTGTTTGAACCATTAAAAGATTTTTTCCTAAATGAAGACAAAGCCACCAAAATATTGGTTCAGTTTTTCAGTAACCCTTTAAGTGAAGCCTACTTATGGTTCATTCACAGTCAGCTTAGCACTTTGCAGCATGGGATAAAGGAAATTAAGGGAAGCCCGAAAAGTGTAATAGAGGTAAATGATGTTTTGAAAAATACTCTGGAAACTGTTACTAAGAGTAGAGAACAGCAGTTCATTTCTTTTAATGTTAAATCTGTCCTTAAAAGACCAGAAGTATCAGAAGCAGCGGAAAGGAGTTTTAGAGAAGAAGTTAACAAGTTTTATAACACTTGTGTAGAATATCTCAGCAAGTGGAGCGCCCCATATTTACCCTCAACGCCGGTGTTTGACTGGATGTTACTGAAGAGAGTGCCAAAATGGGAAAGTGTTGAAGAGGCAGTTTCTTATTTGAAGAGTAAAGACATTGAAATCGATGATTCCATTCTCTTTGATCAGTTCGGCATACTGACGAATTTTGTTGAAGAAAGTTTCACAAGTGGAACGATGAAAAAAAGAAAAAGAAAACACCATTGGAATGTCATGAGAAGTGAGTGAGTTTTTTTAAAAGCTGTGACTGTCTTCAGCATTACTCTGAGTTGGTAATACTTGCAAGGTATTTATTTGGAATCCCAGCCTATATTGCCAATGTGGAAAGAATATTTTCGTTCATGAATATCCAGTGGACTGATGAAAGAAACAGAATGGAGGTGGACTCTCTTGAAGCAATCCTGCAGATCCTGTACAACTACAAATGGATTGTGCTGAGTTTTATCACTGTGTCTCAAAGAAAAAAAAAACATGATCAAGAAGGCTGGAGGCAGTGAAAAATACCGTTTTCTCCAAGGACAGTCAATTCCCTCTACAAGTGCTCAGTAATATTAAAGCTCATGTTAATATTAATTGATTAAAAGTTGAATGGCTGTAAAATTTTGTAAAATCGTAATACATTTCTTTATTACCGCATACATTTATTAAATGTCATTAATTATACAGATAATATAGATTGATATCATCTTTTGTATCCTCTTATTAATTATAATAATCAAGTTAACAAAATGTATCAACAAAACATTAATATTTAAAATTAAGAAACCTGGGTACATGTGGAATGAGGTGTCCATTGGCACCCGGGTGAATGTGTCCCAGTTTTCACAGAAAATAATTTGGTCACCCTAACCTAGAATCATGAAGTACGGCAAGAAGCAAAGTTTTACAATGCAAGTAAAGGAAACGTTCAAATTTGTTAATTTGTAATTATATCACACGAAAAAAATGTTCTCGTAAATCTTGGAATTCTCAGAACCAATATCTTTCAGTATCGACAGCGATAACAGGCTAAGATCGTCGAGACTCTCGATTCCCGGGACGACAAACTATCGATATATATATATATATATAATTATGTTTGTAAGGAACACTTAGAGCTCGAGTCGTACTCACACTTGACCAGTTTTTTTCTATTGCCCAAAGCTAATCAGCGTATAATACTAATACCACAAAAATAAAACTGTGCTCATACCTTACCCTCTTTCTGACAAATGTGCTCAACATCTCACTCGTTGTAGTGGGATACGGATTCAGTTTTTCAGGCTAACAAATGAGAAGTTACAGTACATACAATGGAATTTTTTTTGTCCTGAGGTCAGATGGCAGTGTGCGTAGTGTTGCATATCAAACAATGTGTTCATAGTGACGCATGGTTTCGCGGTGATATACAGGGTGTCCAAGGAGAAGCGATTAATATCAGGGATATGACATGAATGATCATTCGAAGCAGAAAGGTCTCGTAAAGTTGGACTCTGAAGTGCGTACCTTAAGTGCAATGAGCACTTGTTAAGTGTACAGTTTTTATACAGAACGATCTTGTATTCAGGAGGATGGAAGATCCAATCTCCGTTGGTCATCCTGACTTAAGGTTTCTGTGGTTTCCCTAAATTACGTCAGAAAAACATCGAGATTGTTCCTACTGTAAGGCCACGGCCGACTACCGTACGTGTCTGCTCATCAGCATCTTCAGCCAGTTCGATCAATTGGTGATGTGGACTCTCTGAGTCAGCGTGCAACATAGGATCCCAGCAGATTCTTCCATTTCTGCCGATCTTGCGCTTCCCATTGCCACATTATTCCATCTGCCTTTCTTAAGTCTCTGTCCTATCTCTCCGGTGATCTTCCACTTGGCCTTTTTTTGGGTAAACTCGGCTTCAACCTAGTCAGGAATGGAGGCACGGGGGGGGGGGGGGGGGGGGCTAAGGGGGCTATAGCCCCCCCCCCTTAATGGAGTACCATTTTAAACTGGATAAAATGATTTCAGAAATCAGGGAATATATTACTTCAACAGATTCAATTATTTTTTTATAATTATGTAGCAATATGGGTTGCAATGTATTTCAAACACATTTTAACAAAAGAATAAAAGCGGCAAACAGCTTACTATCTAAAACAATAAATATTAATTAACTTAAAATGGGCGTCTTATTATTTATTAATATACACTGGGTATATATTAATGTAACACTTACAATGATCAAGGCAGCTAAATATGCCCGGTATGCCTACCAACACTTAAATTGCTGACCCCATACAAAAACTTCGAAATCGCCGGACATCTGGGTCAAATCGTATTATTTTCCCGGGCACACACATTCTGTAGACGCGTTGCAGTGCTGGCAACGCCAGCGGGCGCGCGCCACCTACCGACCATTAGATATAAACTACACACGGGAGTTACAGGAATTTGTGCAAGCGCATTGTAGAGACGTTCATGTCGAAACGTAGTACGCGTTTGTAGTAAGGAATATGAACATAAATTAAGTCCGTTTTAATACAGCTCAGTGAGTAAAAGGCAAATGATATTTAAATTATTCAGTTGTCTGGCGAGCGGGGCGACGTAGCGGTGTATACGATCGCCGATTTTTGGCGGCTTCTCATTATCTCAATAAAGAAGTACGGAAAACACAGGCTGTTCCAAAACGATATTTACGACTTTGATCACAGAAATTTCAGAAACGTGTTCAAAGATGATGGTTCATTTATTCATACATAAATTTACAGGGCAACTGATATTAAATTTTAAAAACCAACCAAAAACTGATATGATAACCGAGAAGTCCGAAAGAGAATGTAAATAAAATAACTCAAACCCAGAAACTGAGTGTAAAATTCATATAACGGCGGCAACCGAGCGAAGAAACCGACTGGACGAAAAAACAATCGACTGACCTATCGATTGTTAAAAACAGTCGGTTGTCCTTCCAACTCTTCCACGTGCTGTCAGCGAACACATGTTTTCCGAGTACGATTACTGATATAGCTGAAGTGTGTAACTGAGTACTGTGACCGAATCATGCGTCGTGAAGTGTAAATTTTTTTCTGAAATAATCGTCTATTAGAGATTGGAGTGAGTGATTAAAGACGTTGTGCAATGAATCTCAAGCTAACGGATTATTTTGGAAAACCTGAGCGTAGGGCCAAAAACTGTCGTAAGGAATCTGAAGCTTGCGTTACAGAATTGGAACCGTCATAAGCTTTGTGCATCTAGAGTCTAAAATTTCGACAACACAAAACAATTGGTAAGGGTCATATCTTCTTAATTTTAAATAATACGTCCTTCATGTTACTGAGATTTTTTACTAGTAGTTGTTAGTTTAATTAAGTAAGATTAGCACTATTATGTTTAATCGATAACTAATGGTAATAATACGACTGGTTGAAAACATAAAAAGTGAGGACAATTTTTAAAGATGCCATTCGTCCATTAGGAGGTAAAATATTTTCTGCACAAACCAGCATTATTTAATTAATTTGTACTGAAAAATAACACTTTATTGTTGTATTTTTTTACTAATGCTGGCCATACATATTTTTGGTATTAATAACATCGACAAAATTTGTAAGATGTGAGATGGTGGTTACTTATTCTATGACTGACACATCTGTGTATGCTGTAATGAAATTTGTTCAATGAAATCTCATTCTGGAAATTTGTTTAATGTTGCTAACTTTTCACAGATATACACGCTTTTACACAGTTCACAATGTGACAATGTTAAGACAGTTGTAAAAATGATGCATCTTGTCCTCTGAAATTTAACTAATCCTAAACAAAACAATATTATATTTTAACTAGATGTTTCTTTACAAAATTATTCTTACAATTACGTTATGATGTTGGCCAGTACTACGATAAATCATCCGATTCTGGTTCTAAGTTCGGTAATATTTAGAATGACAATCAAGTCTACGGAGGATGGTTAGTTTTGTGACAAGTTGAGCAAAGGATTACCCAAGGTCGCTCGAGTTTACAATGGACACAAGCTGGTAAACCAACAAGTTTACGCCTATGAACGCGGTATTTACCTTAGCTGTGATGAGCTGTCGTATGCATGGCCGCTCTCTTCCTCTGAAATTTCTATAAAAACTTATTAAACCTTCGCTGAATTTTCCAGCAGAAACTCTCCCTATGTTTCTCGTTATACGAGAAAACAAGTACTCATCCCTAGTCTTGGAATATGGTGATATACACGCACATGGCTGGAGCAGCGTGCATATTGTAATGCCCTCTCAGTTCTCTCAAGAACAGTTACCTAACTGGCTGGTTCGTTTCTCCGCTGTTGGAGCTAAACGACGCTACAGCTAATTTCTAGCTGGATGTCAGTCGCTGTAATCGCAGTGTTCACACAAATTTCTCCTCTGCGTCGTACAGAGCATTATGTGTCCCATTCTGCACTTGACGCCTGTTCAGAGAAGAGTCCTCGAAAATTTCCGTCTTGTCTTTCTCGTAGCCGAACTGTCTCCCCACCTGGGTTCTTTCGTCTCCATGTCACGGCTTTTTTCGACCAATAGAGTCTGAGTCGCCTGGTCGGTCGGTCGTTGACTCCTGCCTTGGGATGCGCCCTAAGTGCTTTCCGCAGTAACCCCTGTGGTGTGGCCTTCGCCTCTCCTCGCGATTGCTTCCAAACCAAAACATGTCCTCTCGCTGCTATCTCACCTTCTGCTCATAGACATTTTTTTAGGAAATGATATTATTTATTTATTTATTTCAGTAACAGTATAGAGTAACCCACCACCTTGAAATGAAAGGTGGGTCGGATGCTTCTGAATCTAATCTCATAGACATGCATTATATGATCGGTGTGTTAATACCGTCGATTGAGTGTCATCACTTTTGCATTACATACTTACAGGCAAATTTGCTCATTATCGCCAAATTAAGTTAGGTGCCATATTCATCTTCCCATTACGATATATAAAGCTCTTATGTAAGGTGCAAAATTGACCTTCATTTAGTCTGTCGCCTTACAAATTATTCAAAGCTTGCTTTCTCAACAATATCTACCAACTTTCAGTAATAGTCTATAAACATGTGAGAGCATTTCCGAAGTTTCTAATAGCTTTTCAGACTACTAGAAGAAAGCTTATAGGCCTGCAGTAAGTAATGTGATGCGGAATCTTTCCTGGTTTTGCTGTTATTAATCTGACTGCAACCGACTGATGGCACAGGGCAGAACCAACCAATGACTTACACTGGCATAGATCGCTAACGTCGTGTTAAATTTTGAAGCCTTTTGCAAACAAAACTTCCAGGCAAAGACCACTAAATTAAGAGAAACTTAGATTTTATGTATCTTTGGACTCATTAATACCGTTCACGGACCGGTTTCACAAACCAATAAGAGTTACAGTGTGTAAACTGTATCTTGACAGTCTTGAATTGGTAGAAGGGGGTGACGGCAGTCATTGTTCCGGGCTGCCGGTAACATTAGGTAGCTGAAACACTGTCTGAAGTAGCCATTGTTGTCCGCTTTCTTACTCTTTACTGCTTCACTGTTCTGAGACTTTTTTCCTTGTCATTACTGAACGGATTTGCTGTAGTTAGTACATTCAAAAAGCATGTCAATATACAAGGCCATTTCAATACTGTTCACTGAGGGAGCCCATACAAACGTTTGTAGGGG
This sequence comes from Schistocerca cancellata, assembly GCF_023864275.1. Lineage (NCBI taxonomy): Eukaryota > Metazoa > Arthropoda > Insecta > Orthoptera > Acrididae > Schistocerca > Schistocerca cancellata. The sequence goes on from NC_064633.1 coordinate 141,349,083, forward strand.
GAGCGGGCAAGACCGAGGGATATGGGGTAATGTTAATGTTTTGGAAGACAAATAGTGAGTTTTTAGTGCTCATAATAAATTAAAATTATTTATATGTGTAAATAACGCTATATTCTTTTGTGTTGAGCCATTTGTACGTAATACATTTAAAGCATATTTAATTCACAGGAAGAAATACCAGAAAGGACTGAAACATATTATGGCCCATATGATATAGGAAGAGCTGTTAAAAGCGCCTTACGTGATGATGAGAAGCTTAAGTTTCTAAATAATACTTGGAAGCCCCCTGCAAACTTTTCTTTTCCTACTCAGTTACATGAGAAGCAAAACCGAAGATTTAAGCATGAATGGATGAGCCAGTACAACTGGCTTTCATACAGTAAAACGTTACGTGGTGGCTTTTGTACTGCGTGTTTTCTGTTTTCTCTTTAAGGTGCCGGAATCGGCTCCCAGGCACTTACTACAGCTTTCCATTATTCTAAATAATTGAAACCTTTAACTGGCTTGGTAAAAAACACAAATAACTTGGAGGTGTCGTTTTTAATCGGAAACACTTCAGATACGAGAACATATTTATTCAAATAGTTTTCAGGCTTGGTTTTCCAGCAAAAATTTCTACGTTGCTATCATTTCGAGTGCTTACATGGTTTGGAGTTTGCACTATTTTTTTTCTTTACTTAATTCTTTACCTAAGACATTTTTAATTTATTTTTATAGGCGTTGAAAACACTGGTAAAAGAACAATTGGTCAAATATAAAAAGGCTACGGAAGATCTTCGTCATCATTAAGACACAAAATATCACAAATTTTCCATGAAGAAGGCTATAGAGTTCACCAAGTCTATGGAATAAAGTAAATAAAGTATTGCCGTTGTCCTCGATACCGAGAAATCTTCAGTTATTGAAGAAAACCGGAAACGCTTGAGGCCTATCATAAAGACTCTAGTCCTGTGTGCTAGAAATAACCTACTTTTACGAGGACATCGTGATCATGGTTTAATTCCTCAGCTGAAAGAAGAAAAAACTGATGATCTTCTAGAGGGAAAACATGGAGTGTTCCAGAGTCTTTTGGCTTTTCGTGTGGATGCTGGAGACGAAGATTTAAAACATCATTTCAGTGCATGTGGCCGAAACAGTTCTACGACAAGTAACACAGTCCAAACCGAAGTCATACATTGCATTGGTGACGCTATTCGCTCCTTAGTATCGAGGGATGTGAAAAAGGCTAAATTTTTTAGCATTATGTGTGATGAAACAACTGATGTCACCACTAAGGAACAGATGACATTTTGTATTAGGTACATTGACATAGAGACCTTTGTTACCAAAGAAGACTTCCTGGTTTTTACTGAACTTAAATCAACTGCTGGCACTTCGATTGCAGAAGCCATCGATGAAGAACTCATGACACTGGGGCTGAGCTATCAATATTTTTGTGCACAGGGCTATGATGGTGGCTCAAACATGGCTGGGAGATTTAAAGGAATTCAAGCTCTTGTTTTAAGTAAACAACTGTTGGCTATTTATACCCACTGTTTTAGCCACTCTTTGAACTTGTGCATTTCTAAGTCTTGTGATACTCCAATAGTTAGAAATATGATGGCAATTGTAGGATCATTTCAGCATTCTTGTCTGCCTCTGCAAACAGAAAAAGTTCCCTAGAGGAAGCTATATCCCGACCACCGTTCACAGAGTCAAAGAAAACAAAGTTGAAGGCAATATGTCCAACAAGATGGGTGGAAAGACACGATACCCTTATTACTTTCAAGGAGCTATTTGTCCCGGTCGTGACCTTCCTTAACGAACTTTCAAGGAGTCGTGAAACCAACGCAGAAACGGCTAGTAAAGCTTGCTTAGTAGCTTTAGCAACTGCTTCTCTTTAACTTTAAGGGGATACGGAATCACCTATCCCCGCAGTGTTAATATATGCCTACTATAGGGAACATTTTCTCACAAACTACTGGAGACAGAGAGGTAAAAATTTTACTGTATGTGCATTCATATGTTACAACAATACTGAAACAACAGTTTATTGTCAAAGTATTTTCTTACAGAGATATTGTACATTTATTTTTAAGTAAATTTTTTCCATCGCTTTTTACTAGACTATCACCCCTAAGTCTTTTGTAAATCAAGTAATTAAAAAATCGTTGTTTCAGTATGTAATAGGGACCTATGTCACTACGTCATAAAAATTTCAGACTTCTAGGTTGACCAGTACCTGAGATAATGTTCCTAGATGAAGTAAAAAGTAAACTTACGGGAAACGGAGAAAGAAGATTAAAACATTCCTGATCCGTAGCTAATACCCCCTTCACAGTCTTCATAATCATCTTCAAGTCTTCTTTTGGCACCCCTCTGCACCTGTCTCGCTTTTTTCACTAATGTCTTGATTATATTATCAGCATGCCTTAGTCTGTGCTGATCTAAAAAGAACATAGCACGTACCGTACGGGAACCAACACACATACCCAACTTTTGAAGGACCTGGCATTTAGTTATATTTCCAAGATTGAAGGTTGCCACAGCATCATACACACCAAAATGTAGTGTATTAATTACGACAAACACTGTTTTTGGGAGACGATGCCATATCACACTATTCAAGCACTCGTTGGGGTTCTGCGTTTTTCCGTGAAGACATTTCATCAGAAGACTTCTGTCAGCCAGATCTCTGAAAATGGGCTTTATTTCTGCCATGATGGCTGATGGTAGACTGTGGTGGTGAATGTATTTCTCTCCTGTTGTTAGTCCCCTATTGTATTTACACCAGCTGTTTTCACCTTTGGGGCACAAACCATGTTGTGGATGCTCATCCGTGGATGCGGTGTGGAAATATAAAGCCCATATAGCTCTCCTCATTTCTTCAAGATTGCCTGTATTTTGCCTGATTGCAAGGCCATAGCAGTCCTGAATGTGGTCTATTATGGAATCAGTCAATCTTCCTCTGCCATCCAAGGTTTTCCCATCATCTAGTTTTTTCCCTTTCATAACTGATTTTAACCTTCTCAGCCTGGCACCCATTCTCTTCTGCACATGTCCTATACATTCAAGTTTGCTTATATTTACACTGTTCCCATATGGTTTGCTTTCCAAAACTTCTTTGAATGCTTTAGAGTCACCATCTCCCAGATATTTGACATAGCGAACATTATACCACTGTGAAGAGCGATGAAAAATTTTCTTCACCCCAGCAACCTCCATGCCACCACTACTACCATAATAATTAGCAATACAGTCATCACTGTGTTCATTTTTCAGCCTGCCTGTGCACCTACAGTATTTAGACATTATTGCAACATCAATAACCTTGCCAGTATCAACACTAGTTGCTGTTACAACACCATTGTTGGAGGTGTGGCCCCTTTTCTGCCACGTGCCATCAAACGCCACTGTGAGGTCACGACTGCCGTCATTTTCTTCCACTGCTTCTTCCACAGCAACCCGCATTGACTTCTGTGCTACATCTTCAACTGCAGATCCTAGTACATAATTGTAAGCTTCAAACTTTGAAGGTGCACTTGGAAGATTTAGAACACCACATAGCATATCACCAGCTGCTTTGCCCTTACCAATTGCTCGCAATCCATAAACTAACCTAATATTTACACTATAAAGTTCAGTTTTCTTGTATCCATTATTTACAGTTACTGAAACCGAACTTGGAAACTTACAGCTGTATTTACAAACACTGCATATTAAATTAAACTGGGCAGCCAGGCCAACATGGGATTCTACTTTCAGAGAAACGTTTCCATGACATTTTTTGCAGCACAAACTGTTTTCAAGAGCTTCACACAATATTTTCGTATCAATGAGTTCAAAAACTTCATTCCCTCTATCAAGTAAATTATATTTCTCTTCCAAATCTCTTAGTTTTTTATGAGAAGCACTGTTTTCATTTGGTGTAAGTTCGTTCGGCAAATCAGTAATAAGTGGATTCACATTTTCCAACAGTGATGATGATGAACTGCTTTGCTTTGCTAATGAATCATTATTTCTTTTCTTTTGCCAGTTCACACGCTTCTTAAATACTTTTGCTTTAGCTCTAGGCATTTTCACTGCGAAAAATGAAGCACTAAATACGAAATAACTCAACAACAACTACTTTCTTATATCACACTGTTTACAAAACAGTCCCGCCACAAAGTCAAAGAGTAACTTGAGGAAACCAGAGAGAAACATTTTCGGGCAACTAGTGTATAAATAGTCGCTGGAAACCGGGATATTTGAATTCATGTCACTTTAAAGGTACTGCCAAAAAGTTCATGGTCAGCCACGAGAGACGTGTATAACTAAAGCGCAATACCCGATCTCACAAATATATAAAAATAAAATAGTTATAATTGTAGTAGAGCTATGTATGATACGTCATTTTAAAGAGGAAACATGGCAGAATATAATACGCCAATAAAAAAAAATTCGATTTTTTAACCCAAAATCCGATTCCGTATCCCCTTAAGCGAACAGCTCCAAAGTCCTAAAATGGATTTAACAACTGCCTTAAATCATGTCAATGATGTGCTTGAGGTGTTCAACAATATAAGGACGGATTCGGAAATAGAATTCAGAAGTATTTTTGAAGACGCTGTTAAATTGGCAGAAGATATTGGAAGTGTAATAGCAATGTAAAGAACTATTTCAACACAAACCAAAAGAGACAACGTTCCTGCTTCAAGCGTCGGGGAATACTTCAGGCGAACAGTATTTTTACCTGTTGTGGATCATTTTATTGACGAACTAGAAACAAAATTTCCCCAAGATTTTCGCACCATATTACAACTTGAAGGTCTTATTCCTGCATACTGTTTAAAATACAGTGAAGATGAAGTGATCCATGCATCCGAATATATGAGTAGTTTTTGGAGAGTTCTTCGGTTTTAATGAAAGGAGAGCTGAAACTATGGAAGAAAAAGTGGGTTGATGAAAGTAAAAGACCTGAAACAGTAACTGAAGCAGTTTTTCCCAAATGTATATGTTTTACTACAAATATTTTTGGGACTATTCGTGTTACTACAAGCACTCCTGAACGAAGCTTCTCTACTTTGAGACGAATAAAGACTTATTTGCGTAACACAATGGGGCAGGTGAGACTAAATGGATTGGCTCTTGCAAATATCCATAAAGAAAGAGATTAGGCATTGAAAATATCATTGACATATTCAGTAAAAAGAAACAGAGGCCAATGAGCATGACAAATTGGGCAGCAGACGGAAATATACAGTGAATTTGTTACACAATTTTTTATATGTTCATGTCAAGTTCAAGTTTTTTACATTCATGTCACCTTCTGTATGGAAACTTAATGGAAAATTAATGGAAACTTATTTGTTGTAAGTTGACCTTTTTCATGGTTTATGTAATTTATAAACTCTATGTGAAAATAAGTTTCTTTTACCCTGAACTCCAAAACAGTTACCAAAAACTACTTTAAGCAACACCAAATTTTACCAATTTGTCGGCGGAGGACCCCAACTCTCCTTTTGTTAAGCTACATTCCACTCCCCCAACCCCCCTCCCCCAATTAGCCACCCCCCCCCCTCCCCCCCCCCCCCGCCCACTCTTCACCGACTTCTAGAACCGCCCCTGAACCTAGCACTCGTTTTCTCCATTTACCATTTTTCCTTCGACTGACATGATAGGCCCACTGCCATTTCCAGGTAATCACTCTTTCCATTATGTTACTGACTTTGTTGTAAGTCTGTTACCAACTGGTTTCTTCCTGCCTTTTTTCTGTAGCCTAGGATTGATCTTTCCGTTCCATTTTCTAAGAATGAACTCATTTAATGTCCATGTCTCGTTACGGCATACGTTATCACTGGCAGTATACGTTGGTCAAAAACTGTTTTCTTCGGCTCAGCCGGCATTTTAGCACGTATGTAAATGCCTTAAATTTTAATACGATGACACGTCCAATGTTCTTCTAAAACTGATCTACGGACGAATAAAACTACTACCACTGTTACCACTACCCACACACGTTCGATTACCGGACAAACTTGCGTACGATCATCGCTGATTGGCTGTAGATTTATGACTAACGCCATAACGCTATATCTGCGATCTGTGGTTATCCGGAAAACTTCGCTCGATTCGACAGCTCTACCATTCTCTGACCTTACTATCAGGTTGTTTTTGTCCACCTTTTACAAGAGCCCGCCATTGAATTAGCCAGAATTTCACGCTCATACGAATGACGCCCTTGAGAATTCTTGCAGCTTTCCACACAGGAAGAATAACTTTGTAGACCAATGTGGTTTCCAAACTTGCGACTTCAGAATTATATAACACTTGTGGGAGATCACCTCCAATCCAGCGGGCACACCTCATACAACCACGCGGTTCGACAGACCGACTCCCAGATTCTGTGAGCTCACAGCAACTCTAAGAATTACTTAAACAGTGAGGCTCTTCATCCAATCAGGCATATTTGGCTTACATGCAGCCATTCTTATTAGTCAGCTATACCCCAGACAATGGCATATCTGTGGTTAGTGCCACCTCCTGGCAGAAAATCGTAAGAAGTATTGGTCTTACGGTAAATCAGGAAATAGGTTAAAGTCCTCTCTCCAGACACACTGTAACCATAACTGTCTGACTGCAAAATAAAATGTACGAATCTCACACAAACTGCAACGTCTCGGTTAAGAATGTTCCAAGTACTACACTCGCGACAGAAGTCGCAGTAACTTGTAGGCCAGTCAGCCTGTGTCCGCGCTACAGGGCGTGAACTACCATCATTGAACCACTTACCACGCTAATAATAAGACGGCTGATGTTTGCCGTTAGGTTCAAATGGTTCAAATGGCTCTGAGCACTATGGGACTTAACTTCTGAGGTCATCAGTCCCCTAGAACTTAGAACTACTTAAACCTAACTAACCTAAGTACATCACACACATCCATGCCCGAGGCAGGATTCGAACCTGCGACCGTAGCGGTCGTGCGGTTCCGGACTGAAGCGCCTAGAACCTCTCGGCCATTCGGGCTTGCCGCTGGGGCTTGGGTACTCGTGTTGAGCGTGCGTACAAGGCACGTGACTCTACGGGCTCTTATATTTATTGCGCAACAATATTGGCTCAAATGGCTCTGAGCACTATGGGACTTAACTACTGAGGTCATCAGTCCCCTAGAACTTAGAGCTACTTAAACCTAACTAACCTAAGGACATCACACACATCCATGCCCGAGGCAGGATTCGAACCTGCGACCGTAGCAGTCACGCGGTTCCAAGCTGACGCGCTTAGAACCGCACGGCCACACCGGCCGGCTGCAACAATATTGGATCAACATTTAGTGCGACAGTGAGAGGCCACGAACGGCACAATGTTATTGTGCGATATTTACACTCGGGATGCATCAGTTAGAGCACTGCCGTCGCCGCGAAGATGTCGGTGCTCGATGACGTAGAACTCCCAGGTACTGTGAGTGAGTTGCTTGCCTTGCAAAACTCGGGCAGAAATGAAGCAGAAAGGACGAAATAAGGCTGAAAAGTTTCCAGTAGACATTTCAATGGACCAGGGACTCATTCATCGCAATTCAGATTCGGAAACTACAAGAACAACTAGCTGATTAAAAATTAAACAAGTGAACTGTGTAAGTCATCCTTGTACATGTACTGTTTTATATGTATTTCTCCACTGACACAACTGCTGCAAGCGAAATAAAACAATTATTTACTAGTTACTGACTGAAAGGGTTTTTTTTAACACTATGGGACTCAACTTCTGAGGTCATCAGTCCCCTAGAACTTAGAACTAATTGAACCTAACTAACCTAAGGACATCACACACATCCATGCCCGAGGTAGGATTCGAATCTGCGACCGTAGCCGTCGCGCGGTTCCAGACTGAAGCGCCTAGAACCGCTCGGTCACTCCGGCCGGCGACTGAAAGTTTACATCATCATATGTATGTGATGTAGTGTGACAATTGTCACAAGGAGAAAAAAAAAGAAAAACTTTGTACGTTCATTGAACAGCTGACCTGATCTTATTTGCCGATTCTGAAAATTACTACAGGTAAAATAAACATTTCTGCTTATTGCTATGACACCAAGATCTTCTGTTTCCTTTGCTATTGTGGACAGCGAGATAGCTGGGGTTTCCTAACAAGTCAGGATTCTCATTTCTCATAGTAATACATGATCCTTTATTATTCATCCTCCGGCACACTTCGTCATTTACGTTTTATAGTTCTTCGCGAAAATTCGTTCGGAGCGAACTAAATTACTCTTGTCTTGTCAGGACCTGCTGTGTATTGTGCATTGCTACCCTTACACGGTACGATACACTGGCAATACACTGAGCGACGTCAGTATTTTTAAGGCTCTGCAGTCTCCTGCAGTATAATGCGCAAATCGTTAATACCGCCCTCAGACGGTCAGTATTATTTACTGCGCAGTACTGAGTATACTGCAATAAACATTGAGCATGTGAAGAGGCCTTGCAGCGTACCCCGCTCCCATCTTATAACAGACATCTTGTTGTGCAACCAAATTAGTGATTTTTGGTGATAGATAAACACTGTCTTTCAATAGGTTTTATTCTTATTTTTAAAAAACCATTATTCATTTCCACCATTCCTTCCACAAAATTAATGCCTGTTCCTATCTCAAATCCTGGGTATGCAGTGGGCAGTATCCCGGACGCTGCCAAACCCCCATTTATTTGATAATCAAGTGGGAAATTGTTTAGTGCCATTTTCGAACAATCGAGTTAAACCTTCGGGTTGAGGAAGGACGTTCGTAAAAAACACACACCATTTAAAAGATGCACCGAATCCACAATTTTGAACACACAGCAGTGAAATTTTATGCCCTGATCTACACGAAATTAACATGTTTACTGTTAAGTTCCTTGGATTATATATATATTTAACTTTCTTTACGGAATTTATAAATTTTGTTTTCAAAAAACAATGTATGGACCTAATTTCCAGAAACTATTCAAGAGATTTCTAATAAATTTTCTCTGTTTAATGTTTCTGCGTTTGGTAAGCTTCTCTCATGCGATTTTGTGAGTGTATAGAATAGGAGAATTATAATATTTTTTTAAAAAAACTGTAGGTTTGTAAGTACAATATAAAATTCATGAAAAATTCCAAGTTTACATTCAGAATTTCTGAATTTACTCGTGAGACAATATTTATTGTGTTTCTAGAAATAAGTGCACAAAATTTCAAAATTCTAATCTTTATATATTATGAGAAAAGCTTATATAAATTTTAAAAAATATAATTATCAGGAAATGCAATTTAAAGCTCAATCTAACGTTTTTTTTCTTATGACAGATTACCTCAGATTTGTACTCAGGGTCTCCTTTCCCTACAAGGTTTCTCTTCCAACTTGTTGTTTATGCCTTCTTTCCTTCACCAGGTCTTCTACGGGCTTTTCAGCTGCAGAGAGGCGCTGTAAAAATATTTTTCTCAATATGGTTTTAGTGAAATTTTCTGTCTTAAAGCCCATTCTCCTTAATACCTTCATCCTCCCTACATTCTCATCATTAAATACAAGAACTGCATCAGAAGTTGCAATTCTGACAACTGTAGCAGATGAAAATATGGTTTTAGGGCATCGTTTCCCCATGAGTGAATTTAGAGACATTTGGATTCTGGGTTTTATCAAGAATATATAGGGTATATCACAGCTATCTAGATGCATCCCGTGCAAGTCTGCTTGAAAGTAATCCACGGAATCGTTGTTCACCAAGCTGGTATCGAAATGTTGCTTCGAAAAGTGGGCGTCACAGGAAGATCGCGTCACACATTTAATTATTTTTCAGGCACATCGGATGCGATTTCATCATTGAAACTTTGGGAACATATTCTACATGTGTTCTAATAACAATTAAAAATAAATTGAAAATTGACATTATCGTTCAAATTCATAAACGTTCCACATTAAGCAACCGAATATTTTCAACTGTCCCAATGTGTGAGTTACAGCAACTCCAGAGCAATTATGCATGTGGTCACATGCAGGAGTGGGTAACTGTAATGCAAGCATCGTGTAAAAGTTTTTTAATGAGCGGGAGCATAACAGTTTTCGCTAGACCAATGTTGGATGCCAAATAAGATTCGCAGGAAATCCAACTTTTGAGTTATTAGTGTTCAGCGACATTCCAGCAAGCCAGATAGTTAAGTTGTGCAACATGCAGTCAAGCCTGTGAATGACTTGACGTTTTTTCCAGAAGAGTACTAACTTGGGAAAGGAATGATTAACAGGTACAGAGATCACGAGTCTGTCTTTAACTAGCTTGATGCTGATTAGATTGCAGCTTATCACTACTAAGGTGTCACCTTTACTCAGAGTGAGGTGTGCAGCCGAATTCCACGTGCAGTCTCACTGAATCAGCGTCATGATAAGAATCATTAATTTGGGGAAAATCCTAGCCAATGACGACTAACTATAGATATCCTGATGAAACCAAGACAACTGACGCTTTTACAGATGACTCAACAAGTACAATGCTGAAAATTACAAGTTTCTTCTGGAAAGCTTAGGGCAACACTGCGTTCCTATCGACCAGAATTCTTCCGCAATATCTCTATTATGTGCGCGACAACTTGGAGGAACTATTCACACACCGCCACACATTCTTTGCATCATTTGACTTCAGTCTCTAAAACACAGTGTAGCGACAGGTCTACAAAAAATGGCTCTGAGCACTATGGGACTCAACTTCTCAGGTCATTAGTCCCCTAGAACTTAGAACTACTTAAACCTAACTAACCTAAGGACATCACACACATCCATGCCCGAGGCAGGATTCGAACCTGCGACCGTAGCGGTCTCGCGGTTCCACACTGCAGCGCCTAGAACCGCACGGCCACTTCGGCCGGCTGACAGGTCTACACTCCTACTCTTCTACCCTCTGGCAAGTGGAGAATGACGACACGTCGCACTCCAAGAAGTGTCGCATATCCGCGACAGAATACAACTGTTGCCACGTCACACGATCAACACTTCCATCATTTTAAATTCAGGCATATTATAGATGACACTATGAATCTACCCTAACATATTACTGCAACAAGAAAAATTAATTCTCCTTCTATAAGACGGAAGTACAACTTGTGGAACTTTTCTTGATCACTAACAGAGGGGTGTGTGGGGAGCGACCATACTACAGCACACTGACTGCCGTGGGAGAAAATGGTAGTGTGAGGGGAACTATCTCCGACTTCTTCAGACACTGTTGGTAGTATAAGTGTTCTGCGTACCAAGCCTCTATTAAAGTAGAGTGACAGATTGCTTCCTCAGTCATTTAAGAACAAACAAGCCAACAACATAACGTGATATAAATTATCCAAATATTTCTACACTGATGAAGCACGCAGTATTTTTATTGATATTATTAGATCCGTATAGTTGGAAGTGGCCTTAACCAAAACACTAGTGGCTCGAAGTCTTCCTTCTGACTTTACCTTTTCACAAGTAGGAAGCCTAGTTATAAAGCAAAGTTTGACAAATCATCTCAAGTACATACAGCAACAGATGAAATGCGTCTTTACATACATTATTGATTACATTGTTGAAAATGTTATCTTATTTATTAAAATAAAGGAAAACACAACATGTGTAATTGTCTATCTCAAAAGGCAAAACAACAACAACAAATTTAATAGATGGTCCAGTGTTTATAGCTACGGCAGAATCTCCAAAATTATTGGATGTATAAATCTATGTGAATTTAAATTGGAACTTTGTAAGTATTTCAGTGCAACTGCTTTTGGATTTCGTATCACTGCAAGTTTTTTTGAGGAAAAAATCACTAGATTAACATATTTTGCGTGTTTCCACAAATATTTTATGTCCTACAGTTGCACTTTTTGGTGGGAGTTTCTCAGAGAACCTCCGGTGTAAATTTTCGAATGTTGTTGAAAAGATCTCTTGTACCAACCCTTTAATCAAACAAATCAACACAACTCTGCGTTCTGAGAAGATAATGTGATTGTCTCGTATAAGAGTAAAAGATTTACTGTTTCCACAGTGAGACTGTAGGCCTATTGCCGGACGGAGTGGCCGAGCGGTTAAAGGCCCTACAGTCTGGAACCGCGAGACCACTACGGTTGCAGGTTCGAATCCTGCCTCGGGCATGGATGTGTGTGATGTCCTTAGGTTAGTTAGGTTTAAGTAGTTCTAAGTTCTAGGGGACTTATGACCACAGCAGTTGAGTCCCATAGTGCTCAGAACCATTTTTTTTTGTAGGCCTATTATTGTTATTTTCAATGTGGAATACGTGAATAAAACCGCACGATTTACAATTTTGAGTTTTATATTGATTTATGCTACTAATGTGTTTCATCAGTTAACCAATTATATCAAAAACCTGACAAGAGCAAAGCTAAATTTGGAAATAAGCTGAAAAAATTCCTTCTAGCAGCTCCATCTGTTCCATAGAAGAATATTTATCTAAAAACTAGTAGCTCACTTGTGTTACTAAACTATTATCTGTAAGTGGCCAACAAGTATCTACATTTAAATAACAATTATGTTAATTCTTTGCAAACTGCTTCTTTCCTCGTTATTGTGATTTACCGTTCAAAGTAATACAAAATATGTAACTAACTAAACTAAAATTCAGTAAACATATCATTGAAAAGTCTGCTTTGTAGGAGGTGAATGAAAAGAAAAACAGAGTCCCATAATACAGTCTCTCATACATATGTGAAATATGTAAGCAATTCAGTCAACATTTCTGGTGCTGGCCCAGCACCTTCTACCACAAAGTGAAATGGTCTGTAAATCCATCAAAACGATGGGCATCTTAATCCTTTTGGGCTAGTTCATCATTATACAATGTTTGCAGTCGACAAGTTTTCTTGTTGCACAAAGGAGAGTGCCGTGCAATACATTATATGATACAAAGAAATAAATGTTAGAAATGCTGTTTTAAGATCGTGAAATTAATGCACGTATCAAACCAATAGGAGGGGGAAATTCGAACAAATAGAATTACTGTGGAACAGAAGGCACACAATGGAGAAAAAGGAAACGGCAGTCTGATACAGACTGATATTTCTCTTGAGGCAGGTCATTGAGTCTTTGTTGAATCAAAGATTGTCATTTGCACTAGAAAAATAATTTAATTTATTGCAATAGAAATTTAGTGTTAATGAAGAAGGATATAGAAGGCTTAACAGCACACTCAGAAGGGAAACCGACAAAGCGAAAGAAAAGTATATAGAAGGAACATGCGACGAAATACAGGACCTACAAAGAAGAGGAAGATATGACCTTATGTACCAGAAAACAAAGGAACTGGGAGGTAGAGAAAACAAAGGAGTAAGGGCTTTCGGAATGGAAGACTTACAGAGTACAAATTGTTACTGAACAAACGGAGGTGCTGAAAGTATGGGAAGAATGTGTAAAGGAACTCTACGATGAGGAACATCGCCCCCCAAGGCATTGAAACAGACACAGGGGAAGAGATTGACGAAGACGAAAAAGGACCTAGGATACTGACAACTGTAGTAGGCGATTAAGGACATGAAGAGGAGGAAACCCACAGGAGATGACGACATACCGGTGGAGTTGCTGAAAGAAATCGTAAAAGAGGGTTTGAAGGCATTCACACATCTCATAAACAAAATCTGCGGAGGTGGGGAATGGTCTAAGGACTGTTTGGATGTCACAACGGTTGCTCTTGAGAAGAAACAGCAAGCTAAGAAATGTAGTGTTTCAGAACAACCAGTTTAATCTCACACGTAGCGAAGGTAATGCAAGAATACTCGACAGACTGCTGGAACACAAAATTGAAGAAGTAATAGGAGAGGACCAGTTTGGATTTCGAAAGGGAAAAGGAACGAGAGACGACATCGGCATGGTGAGGATATTGTCGGAGAGAGTTTTGGCTGTTAACGAAGAAGTTTGTGTTTGTTTTATAGGCTGGCAGAAGGCCTTTGACAGAGTTAACTGGATGAAATTGATGAACATCCTTAAGGAGATACGAATAAACTGGAGAGACCGGAGACTAATTCTCAACTTGTACCTGGGACAAAGAGTAAAGGTGCGGCTGAACTATCGAGAAACAAGCAGCGTGGAAGTAGGAAGAGGCGTCAGACAAGGTTGTTGTCTATCGCCAAGTCTCTTCAACATGTATGGGGAATGGTTGGCGAGAGAAGCTTTGAAAGGATGCAGAAACTTCTAGATGGGAGGACACCTCATCGATACCATCAAGTATGCTGATGACCTGTTAGTGCTTGCTAAAAATCAAAGACAGCTGCAAGACATGATGAATCAGTTGGTGGAAACTGGAAGGAAATACGGCATGGAAATCGAAAAATCAAAAGTGATGCGGATACCAAAAAGGGAGAAACAAAAAAAATGGTTCAAATGGCTCTGAGCACTATGGGACTCAACTGCTGTGGTCATAAGTCCCCTAGAACTTAGAACTACTTAAACCTAACTAACCTAAAGACAGCACACAACACCCAGCCATCACGAGGCAGAGAAAATCCCTGACCCCGCCGCGAATCGAACCCGGGAACCCGGGCGTGGGAAGCGAGAACGCTACCACACGACCACGAGATGCGGGCAAGGGAGAAACCTTTGAGAATAACCATCGACAATCGAGAAATGGAGGATGTGAAACAGTTCAAATACCTGGGAAATATGGTGAAAAAGGACGCCCAATGTACCAGTGAAATTCGAGCAAGAATCGCTGTGGCCAAAACTGCAGTCAATAAAAAGAGGAATCTGCCGACCAGCAAGTTAGCTTGAAATTAAGGAAGAAACTGGTGAAGTGCTACATCTGGAGCGTTGCACTGTACGGAGCAGAGACGTGGACCATGAGGAAAAGGGGAAAAAATACCTTGAAAGGTTTTAAATGTGGTGGTGGAGGAGAATGGAGAAGATCAAGTGGACCGATCGGGTAACGAATAACGATGTACTGAGAAGAGTAGGAGAGAAGAGAGACATTCTGAATACAATTCTTCAGATGAAGGCCAACTGGATCGGACATATACTTAGACAAGGAGGGCTCATGCACGAAGTCATTGAAGGGAAAATTAAAGGAATGGTTGGACGAGGAAGAAGAGGAATTCAACTTTTGGATGACATGACAGATGGAGAGAGATACGGCAGACTGAAGGGAGAAGCTGAAGACAGGGAACATCGGCTTCAGAAATTCTCTGAACGAAGACGCAGACCTGACACTAGGCAGAATACTACATAATATGGTGGTTATCTATTAAACAACCAGTTTTCAGTTACATCAGTTTTCTTTTGATCTCCAAGTTTGACCTGACTGTTCAAATCACTGAAAATAAGCAGTTTCTGAAATAATCGCTATTAGGTTTCTTACAGCTATTAATTTCATAAATAAACATTATCATCGAACAAAGAGTGAAAAACTATAGGAGTCACTCGTACGTTTGTATTATACGTTTCGAGGTACATAGACTCAAAATATCAAATAAAATAGATAAGTAAAAGATAAGTCAGTCTGTCCACCGTTCGCTGCTTCTCTCAAAAAGTAATGAGGGGTTGAATACCACCAAAAATTCAACAGTATTCTCGTACTGATTCCAATTTTTTAAATCTCTGCTCAAAAATCATATTGTAATCGAGGATCATACCAGAATTTGGGCATAGCGAATAGTCAGTGTTGAAGGATGAAAACTCCGTTTCTTGTGTTAAACTGTCCGTTTCCAAGAGCTCGTACAAGCATATAAAGGTATATATTATATGGACACAAACAGCAGATCAGCTACCTTCTATTTTTATTGTAAGTTGTGAATGAATTTTTAAGTTTTTAATTGAGGACTGTTGCCATAACTTCCTTTCTCTTTTATTGTTTCACAGTAATAACAGACAAATAATAAGATTTTGTGTAAAATTTGTAGCATTATTTTTCTTTAATTATTTCGGGTGGTATAACCCTTCTTTTTGGTAAACATGTATCACTACGTTTTAATGGTAATTGAGTACAGCCGGCCGCGGTGGCCGGACGTTTCTAAATGATACAGTCTGGAACCGCACGACTGCTACGGTCGCAGGTACGGATCCTGCCTCGGGCATGGATGTGTGTGATGTCCTTAGGTTAGTTGGTTTAAGTAGTTCTAAGTTGTAAGGGACTGATGACAAGTCCCATAGTGGTTCAAATGGTTCAAATGGCTCTGAGCACTATGGGACTTAACTTCTAAGGTCATCAGTCCCCTAGAACTTAGAACTACTTAAACCTAACTAACCTAAGGACATCACATACATCCATGCCCGAGGCAGGATTCGAACCTGCGACCGTAGCGGCCGCGCGGTTCCAGACTGTAGCGCCTTTAACCACTTGGCCACCACGGCAGACAGTCCCATAGTGCTCAGAGCCATTGGAACCATTTGAATTGAGTACAGCTTATTGTTTACTGACAAAACAAATACACTACTGGCCATTAAAATTGCTGCACCACGAAGATGACGTGCTACAGACGCGAAATTTAACTGACAGGAAGAAGATGCTGTGATATGCAAATCATTAGCTTTTCAGAGCATTCACACAAGGTTGGCACCGGTGGCGACACCTAGAACGTGCTGACATGAGGAAAGTTTCCAACCGATTTCTCATACACAAACAGCAGTTGACCGACGTTGCCTGGTGAAACGTTGTTGTGGTGCCTCGTGTAAGGAGGAGAAATGCGTGCCATCACGTTTCCGACTTTGATAAAGGTCAGATAGTAGCCTATCGCGATTGCGGTTTATCGTATCGCGACATTGTTGCTCGCGTTGGTCGAGATCCAATGACTGTTAGCAGAATATGGAATCGGTGGGTTCAGGAAGGTAATACGGAAGCCGTGCTGGATCCCAACGGCCTCGTATCACTAGCAGTCGAGATGACAGGCATCTTACCCGCATAGCTGTAACGGATCGTGCAGCCAAGTCTCGATCCCTAAGTCAGCCGATGGGGACGTTTGCAAGACAACAACCATCTGCACGAACAGTTCGACGACGTTTGCAGCAGCATGGACTATCAGCTCGGAGACCATGGCTGCGGTTACCCTTGACGGTGCATCAAAGACAGGAGCGCCTGCGATGGTGTACTCAACGAGGAACTTGGGTGCACGAATGGGAAAACGTCATTTTTTCGGATGAATACATGTTATGTTTACAGCATCATAATGGTCGCATCCGTGTTTGGCGACATCGCGGTGAACGCACATTGGAAGTGAGTATTCGTCATCGCCGTATTGGCGTAGCACGTCTAGGTCACCTATTATTCGCATTGACGGCTCTTTGAACAGTGGACGTTGCCGTTCAGATGTGTTACGACCCGTGGCTCTACCCTTCATTCGATCTCTGCGAAACCCCTCATTTCAGCAGGATAATGCACGACCGCATGTTGCAGGTCCTGTACGGGCCTTTCTGGATACAGAAAATGTTCGACTGCTGCCCTGGCCAGCACATTCTCCAGGTCTCTCACCAACTGAAAACGTCTGGTCAATGGTGGCCAAGCAAGTGGCTCGTCACAATACGCCAGTCACTACTCTTGGTGAACTGTGGTACCGTGTTGAAGCTGCATGGGCAGCTGTACCTGTACACGGCATCCAAGCTCTGTTTGACTGAATGCCCAGGAGTATCAAGGCCGTTATTACGGCCAGAGGTGGTTGTTCTGGGTACTGATTTCTCAGGATCTATGCACCTAAATTGCGTGAAATTGTAATCACATGTCAGTTCTAGTATAATATATTTGTCCAATGAATACCCGTTTATCATCTGCATTTCTTCTTGGTGTAACAATTTTAATGGTCAGTAGTGTATGTTCTTGGAAAATTTTAAAAGACTAATTTAGGTAGAAGGCAAACTATAACATTTGTCAGGAACAATTGCTCGACGGTATTTTAGTTCTGAATAATTTTCTGGATATTTTTTGGTATTTGTTGGTCTCTGTTACAAGAGATATGTTTTTTATTTTTTGCTAATAACCGAGTAAAGAAGCGGAATGTCAATTAGCGACAGCAGCAGTGCTAAAATTTTTGGTCTTAGGAAGTAAATCTTTTTTAAAACAGGAGTAATTTTTATTCGTAAAATTTCCATTACTTTGGGGAAACGGATCGGTGTTGTTTTAATAACAATTCCGAAGGAAACAAACAACCTGTTACCTGTGGCGTGGCCTATTGGATAGTACGCGTGTACATGGTATCTGGTCTACATATTAGTTTCTCGCTGTTCTCGTCGGACATTAGTTGTATTACGGAATGGCACCATCCCTAGTCGGGAAGTATTTTACGAAGTGCAGCACCAATGATGTACAATGCGCCATTTCCGTTAAAAGATTAATAATGGGAGGCCCCAGAACAGATTTGTGACATCGTATAAGAAAACTTATAACTTAAAAATCCATTCATGGTTTACAATAAAAATTGAAAACAGCTGACCTGTTGCCAATTTTTACGTAATATACCTATACCTGTCCGTAGATCTTGGAAACGGACAAATTAACACGAAAAATACAGTTGTTCAACCATAGTTTTCATTATTTAGCACCGAATGTTCCTACTGCTCATAAAGTGGCACGACCGTCCATTGCAACATGATTTTCGAACAGTGTTTCAAAAAAAGTAGAATTAATAGGAGAATGCTGGTGATTTTTTGTACATTCAGCCTTTTTCGAGAAACGCAGCGAAGTGTGGACGGACAAAGTTTTCCTTTTATTTGCCTTTGTTCAATTTCTGTGTTTACTACAGAAAATGATAGGTTTATAATGCCGATAATCGGTTATTTCAGAAACCGGTTATTCTGAGTGGATTTAACACTGGCGTTCAAGAAAACCGATGCAACCGGGAATCGGCTGTTCCTGCGATAACCGCCATCCCTTATCTCTGCCATGTGCTATGCGGGCCAGTCACCGACATAATTCTGCAGCTGTGTGCTACAGCCTGTGATGGCCGCAGCATGCTTCCTCGCGGTGTTACACCGTCAACTGTGGACAAGACTGCTACGTGCTGTCCCACAATGCAACATTTCTACAGCTGACTACGCGATGGGCGGCTACCTAATGTTGTAACGCACTCAATCGGAGCGAGTATAATTAATACTCCCAGCTCAGCTGGTAGCAATATTCCTTCGGCGGCAGTCTGCGACGCCGGGAGTCAGATTCGGCCATACTGCAACACTGACTCCACTCCGCCTGGTTGTAGCACTATCGACAAAAAATGGTTCAAATGGCTCTGGGCACTATGGGACTTAACATCTGTGGTCATCAGTCCCCTCGAACTTAGAACTACTTAAACCTAACTAACCTAAGGACATCACACACATCCATGCCCGAGGCAGGATTCGAACCTGCGACCGTAGCAGTCGCGCGGTTCCGGACTGAGCGCCTAGAACCGCGAGACCACAGCGGCCGGCCACTATCGACAGTATTGTTGACAGTTCACATAAGACTGTCGATAGGAAGGATTGCAACCGATTGTCCGCACAGTCATTTATTGCACTGAGGTGACAAAAGACATGGGATAGCGATACGCACGAATACAGTTGGCGGTTGTGTCGCGTACACAAGGTATAAAAGGGCAGTGCACAGACACAGCAATCAGATTTACTAAGGTGATTCGTCTGAAAAGGTTTCCTACCTGATTATGGCCACAAGACGTGGATTAACACTCTGAACGCGGAATGATATCTGGAGCTAGATGCATGGGACATTCCATTTAGGAAATCGTTATGGAATTCAGTATTCCGCGATTCACAGTGTCAATACGAGGTGCATTCAAGTTCTAAGGCCTCCGATTTTTTTTCTAATTAACTACTCACCCGAAATCGATGAAACTGGCGTTACTTCTCGGCGTAATCACCCTGCAGACGTACACATTTTTCACAACGCTGACGCCATGATTCCATGGCAGCGGCGAAGGCTTCTTTAGGAGTCTGTTTTGACCACTGGAAAATCGCTCAGGCAATAGCAGCACGGCTGGTGAATGTGCGGCCACGGAGAGTGTCTTTCATTGTTGGAAAAAGCCAAAAGTCACTAGCAGCCAGGTCAGGTGAGTAGGGAGCATGAGGAATCACTTCAAAGTTGTTATCACGAAGAAACTGTTGCGTAACGTTAGCTCGATGTGCGCGTGCGTTGTCTTGGTGAAACAGCACTCGTGCAGCCCTTCCCGGACGTTTTAGTTGCAGTGCAGGAAGGAATTTGTTCTTCAAAACATTTTCGTAGGATGCACCTGTTACCGTAGTGCCCTTTGGAACGCAATGGGTAAGGATTATGCCCTCGCTGTCCCAGAACATGGACACCATCATTTTTTCAGCACTGGCGGTTACCCGAAATTTTTTTGGTGGCGGTGAATCTGTGTGCTTCCATTGAGCTGACTGGCGCTTTGTTTCTGGATTGAAAAATGGCATCCACGTCTCATCCATTGTCACAACCGACGAAAACAAAGTCCCATTCGTGCTGTCATTGCACGTCAACATTGCTTGGCAACATGCCACACGGGCAGCCATGTGGTCGTCTGTCAGCATTCGTGGCACCCACCTGGATGACACTTTTCGCATTTTCAGGTCGTCATGCAGGATTGTGTGCACAGAACCCACTGAAATGCCAAATCTGGAGGCGATCTGTTCAACAGTCATTCGGCGATCCCCCAAAACAATTCTCTCCACTTTCTCGATCATGTCGTCAGACCGACTTGTGCGAGCCCTAGGTTGTTTCAGTTTGTCGTCACACGATGTTCTGCGTTCATTAAAGTGTCGCACCCACAAACGTACTTTCGACACATCCATAACTCCATCACCACATGTCTCCTTCAACCGTCGATGAATTTCAATTGGTTTCACACCACGAAAATTCAGAAAACGAATGATTGCACGCTGTTCAAGTAAGGAAAACGTCGCCATTTTAAGTATTTAAAACAGTTCTCATTCTCGCCACTGGCGGTAGAATTCCATCTGCCGTACGGTGCTGCCATCTCTGGGACGTATTGACAATGAATGCGGCCTCATTTTAAAACAATGCGCATGTTTCTATCTCTTTCGAGTCCGGAGAAAAAAAATCGGAGGCCTTAGAACTTGAATGCACCTCGTAGTGTGCCGAGAATACCAAATTTCAAGCATTCCCTCTCTCCGTGAACAACGCAGTGACCGGCGGCCTTCACTTAATGACCGAGAGCAGCGGCGTTTGGACAGAGCTGTCAGTGCTAACAGAAAAACAACGCTGTGAGAAAGAACCACAGAAATCAATGTGCATCACACGACCGACATATCTGTTAAGACATTGCGGCGAAATCTGGCGTTAATGGACTATGGCAGCAGACGACCAACGCGAGTGCATTTGGTAACAGCACGGTAACGCCTACAGCATCTCTCCTGGGCCCGTGACCGTATCGTGTTGGACGCTGGACGAGTAGAAAACAGTGGCCTGGTCAGATGAGTCCTGATTTCAGTTGGTAAGAGCTGATGGCAAGGTTCTACCGTGGCGCAGACTCCACGAAGCCACGGGTACAAGTTGCCAACAAGGCAGTGTGCAATCTGGTTGTGGCCCCATAATGGTGTGGACCGGATCCCCTGGTCCAACTGAACCGATCACTGACTGCAAATGGTTATGTTCGCCTATTTGGAGACTGTTCGCATTCATTTATGGACGTCATGTTCCCCAACACCGATGGAATTTTTATGGATGACAATGTGCCATGTCACCAGGCCATAATTGTTTGCGACTGGTTTGAAGAACATTCTGGACAATTCGAGCGAATGATTTGGCCAACCAGATCGCCCGACATGATTCCCATCGAATATTTATGGAACATGATACACAATTCGGTCCGTGCAGAACCTCCTGCACCGGCAATTCTCTCGCAATTATGGACGGCTATAGAGGCTCAGTATCTCTGTAGGGGAGTTTTCACGACTTGTTGAGTCCATGCCACCTCGAATTGCTCCACAACGCCCCGCAAAAGGAGGACCGACACGATATTAGCAGGTACCCCATGACTTTTGTCATCTCAGTATATAGTTAACAAGACTTAAACCGATTTTAGCTGTTATCAGTACAACTTCAATTTCTGTAGCTGGAGTAAAATGTAATTTAAGGGAAAAATGACGAAAAGTACGAGTATACAGTATATATTCTCCCACAGACTAATAAACTGCCAGGAAAAAAATGCAACACCCACAAGGAGAATATTCAGTCGCACCAGGATTTAATATGTTCGTAGTGAGGGGTTGTAGCGTTAGCGATTAACTTGTCTCGATCATCGGCGATCAGATGGCTCTCAGGAGATCTACTTGTGCACCTCTGTTTTCACCATGCAGCCAGTAACTATGCTTAATTCAGAGGTTAACAATGTTTGTAACATTCATTCTAGAGTACAACCATGCCCCATCAGCGAGTACGTACTACTGTTGAACAGCTCCAGCCATTTGAGTGGGATCACATAGTGGACCTATGGGAAGCTGGATGTATGTATCGACGGACAGCTGCAAATCTTGGACACAATGTATCGGTGGTGTGTCGGTGCTTTCAACAGCGGTCTATGGAACATTCTCACATCCGTAGATCAGGTTCTGGACACATGCCTCTGGCCAGGCTATCAGTTGATACCACCAAGCATAGCTACTCTGGTGTCGTGGAAGAATTGACAGGAGAGTAGAATGACGATCTGTTGTCTTCTGTGATGAGGGTAGGGTCTGTCTGTATATGAGTGATGGATGCACACACGTATGGCACAGACCTGATCAGCTGCCTATTCCAGACTGGATTCGTCCTTGACACACGGGTCCCATGCCAGGTTCATGGTGTGGGCGCCCATTAGTTACAACTCGCAGTCACGTTTGGTGTTTCTACAGCGTGAAGTAATCACTGCCCGTTACATTGCACAGGTTGTTATCTCCAGGCTACTGCCTTTTTTTCGACAGGAAGCTGAAGTGCTTTTTCAGCAGGACAATGCACGTTCACATATGGCTGCTGCGACGCAACGTGCTCTTCGTGATGCACAACAATTGTCCTGCCAGCAAGGTCAGCAGATCTCACGTCTATTGAACACTATCGTACATGATGAAGTAGGAACTTACTCGTTCTCCAGGACCTGTAAGAACCATTGCCAAACTGCAAATAAAAGGCGCAAGATTCTTCGGACAGCCCATCACTGGATGCCATTCGTCACCGTTGTAGTAGTTTGCATGTGATAATACACGCCTGTCTTGCCACTAGACGGCTGTAAATTGTGTAGTGATACATGTGTGTTTTATTAGGTCTGAATTTGTGATCATATACTCTTACAATTGTCAATAAAATGAACTTGTCCTTAAGGGGCTGCATTTTTCTTTTCTGGTACTGTACATTTTAATCCTAATTTCTTTGCACATAAATTGCAAAAATTAGTCGATCGTAATGTGCGACAAATTTAAAAGTCGCTTTAGGTTACTTATTTTGACAGTTGCATATTGATGGTTGGTGGTGTACTGAAGTAATTCCTTTGGGAAGTTTCCTGAACATTAGTTCGTTGTACAGTGGGCTGAATAAACAACCAAGAAACTAAACTGGCAGAATTTCAAAGCAAAGCAGTCCATGTGTAAATCTATAACACTTAACAGCAGGGTGCTGTAGAAACAGCAGTTACAACCAGGTACATCTAACATGAAGACCAATCAGAGCTATTAAGACAAATTCCGCATAATTTCCAAACTTAGCCTTCAATGAGTCAGTTATTCTGTACGTCCAGTGTTACTTCCGTTTTTCCGTATCTCCACAGAAAGGTATTATGACTCTTGAAAAACGTTTTCTCTCTCCATCCAACGAACATTCCCTTCTCTTGTCAAACCAAAGTCCACATACTTCATCAGACTTTTAGAAAACGCCTTATCGTCTCTGTTAGGTGGTGATAACACGAGTTTCTGCACTGTAACTCATTTCTGCGAAAATAAAGGCACGTGTTTTACATTGCGTTCTTGGGCGACTAATCAAATAGTGGTACTTGAGATTTTCGCTGTTTCATTTGATTCTGTGATCCAGCTTGGCAGAAACCTGTGGTATTGGAACATCTAACTTTTTATCTTACACACAAAGGGCTCCCTTTACCGTTGAAAATACTATTTAAAACTAGTAACTTGTGAAACACCGGCCTATACTAGTATGTAAATGGGGCAATGCTGTTTCTTAGCACTTACATTCCTGAAAACGAGTCCTAAGGCCTTTCTTTTCTTAGTCTTCTTAGTGAGAGGTATTTTTCTTTTTATCTTACCATACCTTCTGTGGTTTGCTACATTCACCTCTGACTAACGAACCATGTCATACTTGTTGTTGGAAGCAGCTACGCTCAGCTTGTGAACGGGCGCCTTTTCCTGACCGTAATGTTTTCTACTGCCGATCTGGCAGTAAACCCATTTATTGCGACCGGCCCCCAGGCAACGAAGTGATAAGTTTCTCGTGATAAACATAGCTTGTAATTTTCTAGAATTCCTTGCCATTTTCATGCTTCTTAGTTTTCAAACTGCTTTATTCTCCGAAAGTAACTGAGAAATTGTGAAATTGGTATCAGCGCACGAGGTGATGTTTAGTCTTCGGTATCTTTCGACCAGTCTACGCGATTTTTTGATGGGTGCGGGTCTGCTGTTTCCATAGGCTCAACATCCTGCGCACTGATTTTCTCATAAATGCATCACCGCGACATAGTTCGTGATCTGCTGCTTCTTCCTTGTGTTAAGAATGTCTTTTTCCTTGCCTTTTTTATCATTATAAATGGTTTAATAAAAAGGTATGCTCACCTATCACAACCTGTGGAAACATCTAACCCGTCAGGCAACGTCATTTCTTTGAATTTACTGTCTTGGTTCCAATGGGTCAAATGGCTCTGAGCACTATGGGACTTAACTTCTGAGGTCATCAGTCCCCTAGAACTTAGAACTACTAAAACCTAACAAAACTAAGGACATCACACACATCCATGCCCGAGGCAGGATTCGAACCTGCGACCGTAGCGGTCGCGCGGTTCCAGACTGTAGCGCCTAGAACCGCTCGGCCACTCCGGCCGGCTACATTCTGGTGATACTCAACAAATTGCAAAATATCAGCAAACTCATCCACACTAACGCGCTAGCTAACCGGAAGTAATAAATATTTAACATCTTTACCTTGGTTGCAAGAAGATTTCATCTTCAACTTTTGTATTTCCAATAATACATGTACTTGTAATTCCTGCATTATAATCTAACATTTGGTGGCTTCACAGAGCACACAACAAAAACTGCTTACTCCATCCTTTTTCGCTCACTTACAGCTACCCACTACTGTGCACCAAGAGCTCCCTTCCTCCAACACTACAATCTCAGACCAGAAGGAGTATCTTTGGCTCTGCGGTCGTGCACAGTCTGTGATCCGTTTTATAAACCTAATGAGAGACATACATCATAGTTTCATTTTAGTTTACATTAGTATTATTATCATATTCGAATGCTACATACAAGTGTACCCCAGTAGACACCTTTCAATGTATGAAGCCATTTGAAGACCTTAGAGGCTCTAAAACCTGATGTTGCACTAGGCTATTTTGCGGCCTACGTATCATCAAGAATGGGACATAAAAGTGACTGAGTCCAAAGACAGCACATTAAACCAGCTATTCAATTTTCTGGAGATGAAATGTCATGAGTTGATCAGCTGCAGAGACAGTACCTCAGAGGATCTGCAAGGAAAAACCAGTAATTCAAATCAAACGAGGGCTCGTCTGACTAACGTTGATGCTGACGGGGCATGTAAATTTTGTAACGAACCTCATACTGTCACCAAATGCAAGGGGATTCAAGCACTAATTGTCGACGAGCGACGAACAGTTGTGACAAAAAATAAGCTGTGTGTTTTTTTTGTGCCTTTCCCCTGGTCAGTTCTCGAGTAAAATCAAGCTTCCTTCGTGCAAGACATTTAGTGAAAAGCACAATACATTGCTCGACAAATCAGATGACTCAAAGGATAGGCAGACTGGTGAATCTAGAACGTATTCGTTAGCCAGCAGGTATACTAAAAGGACACCTAGTACAACCTGTAATGCACTGTTGTCAACAGTTGTCGTCAACGCCAAAGACAGCAATCTTTCAGCGTGCTGCTAGCTACTGCGAGCCAACTGTCTTTTAAATCCAACGGTATGACCGAGAAACTAAATCTGAAACCACTCAACGGTCATTTCCCGTGAATAGCATCAACAGTAGCCTTGCTACTTCTGCGTTACACACTTGTAACGTCGATGTGTCTCCCAAGTTAAATGAGTCTCACTTTAAAACCACTTGTGCTGTTGTGGTCAATGTCACCAGTGAATTTCTGTCCAGGTACACAGACAAAAGGGGCTGCAACACTCCGTGCCACTTGCTGGTCCACATTTCTGCATGCCCGCCAGGATAGATTTGATTCCGGGGGCAGACGTTTTCTTTGAGATCTTACGCAAAGAAAGACTGGAGAAACCAAATCATCCTACGCTGATTGAGACAAAATTTGGTTGGATTTCGTCTGGCAGAATTCCCCCAGCTCCTCGAAAGACCCTGTGCAGGCAAGATAAATCGTACGAGGCACTCATCCAGCAACACACGGCTCATGACAGAAATCGGAGGTTTGCAGGCCGGCTTGATGAATCACGACAAGCCTCTCGACAACTGGAGCATCGGGCATTTAATTGTGTATCCTCTTTATGCCTATCGTAAGCCCCCAATACTTGGGATCCCCATCAGCACGTCACACAAGTAACAACTTTCACAACTCAGCTGTCAGTCTTTTTGGAAGGGGTGCTCCACCGAGTACCGTATCAGCTGTAGCGACACGGAAAATGAACATCAGAAGGACCATGGCAACCCCAGATCGACAATCTCGTTCTGGGCAAGGAAGACAACATGTCTACCTTGTTGTGAAAGCTGGGTCTCATCGGTGTTCGTGTAGTGATAGTGAAATGTTTCAGTGGGCAGATTAAGAGGGCGGTAACAAAATTGTGTCCCCTTCTTGAATAGTCAACAGTGAAATGGCCCCTCCTACTTGTAAGGTTAGACACAACAAAAGCCCACTGCCAAATTGCTAAGTGCAGCAAACAAAATCTTAGCTCGTAAACTTAGCTTAAGGAGCTGTAAATGTTTTATTACTGACTGGTTGCTGTCAATATGAATTTCGTAACAGTCTTACTGTGTGTCTTAATGTTAGTGCCTTTTATGTTTCATATGCTTAATGTATGCAAAATATTTTGCTGTTTTTTGTTTGAGCACATGTTAGTGTCCTTTACATTTCACATGCCTTCAAATTATGTGTAATTTTTTTTTAAATTCTTCTCGGATGGGCAAATTAAGGAGCAGATGCCAGTAGCAATTGCTAATTCATTATTCTCTTCTTTTTTTCAGTACTCTTTCATCTGTTCACCAGGTTGTTTCCCACCACTCCATACCAGTTTTCTTCACTCTCCTACCTTAGAATCCTTGCGTATTCAATACTTTCTCCATAAACAGTTTTCTGTCAGTTGTTTCTTCAACTTATATATTATTTTTTCTAAATCCTTTTTTACTTCATGGCTCCAACTTGTTGTTTAGTTCTTATCCCGCAAATGTTTGAAGATCATTTTGGTTAAACTATTGTCTAGCAATCGATATAAATGTCCAAAAAATACCAGTCTTCTTTTTCTCATTACTTGTGGTATGTTCTCTATTTTTCTTTAAATTCCATCATTACTACGCAAATTACAACTTTCATCATTACTACGTAATTTCCAACCTTCCATAGCTGTTCGTGAGCCTAATATTTCCCCAATGATTCGCTTTGCTAGTATTTCCAATTTAGCTAAATTATAACTGAATGCTAGACATTCAAAAATGGTTCAAATGGCTCTGAGCACTATGGGACTCAACATCTGTGGTCATAAGTCCCCTAGAACTTAGAACTACTTAAACCTTACTAACCTAAGGACATCACACACATCCATGCCCGAGGCAGGATTCGAACCTACGACCGTAGCGGCTAGACATTCGCTTATATATAGACATTCTGGCTTCACTGCTATATTTTAATGATTTATTTTTGCATTTTTATTAAACGCATTTTTCGTTGTAAAAATCTCTAGCTATCCATATACCCTGCCTATTTAGAGTCTTCTAGAAGTTCTTTCCAAACAATTTCCTTTAATATATCCATGATTTGGAATGTATGTTTTCGATCGTTCAAGTCTGGGATACAACCAGCACTGTAATGTTTTTCCAATGGACCTCGCGAAGTGTAGTCGGCATCCTTGTGTTTGCGTCCATTTTTGTACGCTACTGAGACATATTCCTGAAGCCTTATTGCCCAGCTTGCCAATGATTGATGGATACCTTGTTCTTATCAGCCAGTGAAAAGGATGGTGGTCAGTCACAACAGTAAATGGTGTGCCGTATAAATAGGGCCGGAACTTGTTGGTTGCCCAAAGAACTTCAATTTCGTAAAATAATTCTTCTTGGAGAGTACCCTGGAGACGTAAGGAACCACTCTTTCTGCGCCTTCCTGGATTTTCAATGTAACTTCAATTGATCTGTAACCACTAGCATCAGTAATAATAATGGCGTGTGACGAGGGCCTCCCGTCGGGTAGACCGCTCGCCTGGTGCAAGTCTTTCGATTTGACGCCACTTCGGCGACTTGCGCGTCGATGGGGATACTAGCATCAGTGAATAGTTATATCTCGGCATTCTCGTCAAAAACAGCCAGGACAGTTGAAGATGTCACCATCTCCCTAAGGCCACGTACAGTCTTTTTTTGCTCCTCGTTCTAAGAAAAATGGCTTCTCCCTGCGGCAGTCCTTATGAAGCGTATGTGGTAGGAGCAAACTCTGAAGAAGCCTCTCAGTTCTGCAACAACTCAGCACCATTACTGTTACTAATAAATAAATGTTCGGAAACAAAATAAATATGTGTGCTATTGAAAATTTCTGTCTTTTCACCAAACGTGAACAATAGCGCCATATCAACGTCACGTGACAATTTTCATTTGATGCTGGGTACATATGCAAGAAGCCATATTAACTCCATAAGTGTTCCTATTCTATGGTCCTGGTAAGTGGGTACCCATCAACTAGTCTACCGAGAAGACGGAAAATCTTTTATGCACGTTATCACTTCTAGATCCTGGTGAACTTAGGTTCTGTTAACTAGGTGCCCCTAGATTTTTATTACGTAGACGACGAAAAGGAACTTTCCTGGACTGAGAAAAGGTTTGTGCCGTGGACATATTCAGCACAGTTATCAATCGTAAAGATGCCTACTCGTGTTTTTATTAATAGATGGACGGAATTTACTTTATTTCTGAACTTTAGCAGTCTTATAATGCGTAATACACCTTTCGACATATCAGGCGGATTTGGTGGTGCTGTTGTGCTTCCTATCAAGAGCAGGCAGTGCCTCTCTATTGGTAAATTCCACTGAGTGCGATGTCATCTTTAGTCGACAAGAAAACATAATGATATCTGACCCTACGATTTATCTGAAAATGCGCAACAGAATCTAACTAAATGACTTCAGTACGATTAATCATGGAATGAATTTTATTGATGATTTAAATTATTTCTCAAGCAAGGACAGCTATTCTCATTAATCAGAGGAGATAGAAAGCAGTGGTGAAAAGACTGGCGAATAAAACGATGTATTCTCCCCTCGATGTTTAGCAACCATTTAACAATCAAGAGTCACCTTAACATTGTGGTTCGTTAAAGGATTTGATCTCTTAATAAGTTCTACGAAAATTATTCTGCAGGCAAAAGATCACGCCATCAGAGAGAATCTCCGCAGCTGCACTTGTGAATGCATTAAAAATTCAAGTACTCTCTATAGCAGTGAAGGGAAAACACTAGATGATAAGTTCACCTGTAATTTCTACGAACTGCGTTCCATTACCATCAAAACGAGCATATGACCATCCATTCTGTTCAAGAAAATCTGTAGATCACAATCACGAAATCCTAACAGTGGTATTAACGAATAAACCAGGTCACTCTTCCAAAAAACTAAGCCGAAAACCGATAAAAATTTACAGATGTGAAATTTAGCTATATAATTCCTTTGATAATTGAATTTATTTATTGCATGGGTTACTTACATTACCCAGCAAAATATCGAACGAGAGCTCAGTGGAAAATTCCACAGCCTGCACCCTTGTCTCACTGACCAGTCACAAGACGTACTGTTAAAAAGAGCAGAACAAAGTGTCTCTCTGATCTGGTCACACCACAAGCCAGCTTTGAACGCTAAAATTTAACAGACGTTCCCACACTTCTACAACAAGCACCCAGAAAGCTATACTGATTCTACCATCGCATGGTACATTCCTTATCAACCACAAGTCCATACATCACAAAGCTAAATGTGATTAGGTTACGGAAAAAGGATAACAGAGAATGCTGGTATAAAAGGAAATAAAATTGGTTCCCCATAGAATCCTCCTCCCAGGCATGGTTAAGTGTTAAACAAAAGTAGAAAAGCAATCTCCTCTGACTGAGTGAAGTCAAGTTATTCATTATAAGTAATACCATCATGAAATACGGACGAGGCAGACGCCTTTCATTACTCCAACGCCAGTAAGAAAAATCACACCAGACCTATTATTATTATTATTTGATATCAGGTTCTAGCGATTTTTTGTTGTATACCCTGACTCGGTGACGAGGATCCAAGGGGAAATCTTAATCGTAGGACTCGCCACACTTTTAATCATTATTTTAACAAAGCAAAGATAATCAAACACTCAAAACAAGATGTTCATAATCAGAATGATTTCAAGATTCATAGATGAAATATTCTCCAAAGGAGATTCATTCTAGCCCACACCCAGACCATACACAATTTAGAAACAGTACAAAACACTAATAATTTCATAGTTTTACGTAATGACAGGTCAGTGATCATCATCATAAAGAGAACGTGCTTGATACGTCATTTCAAAACAGAGATTTATGATCCCTACTAACAAAATGTATCTTGATGTGTAAGATGAAAAAATAAATAACCTAATAATGAACAAAAAGCTATATACCAGTCCTCATGTCAATGTGTTGTGCATATGCTTACACACACACACACACACACACACACACACACACACACACACACACACACATATATATATATATATATATATATATATATATGAGTGTAACATGTTATTAATTGTGATCAATTACGATTTCGTTCAAAAGATTATATCAAGACACTAATCATCAATGTGTGTGTGTGTATGAATGGAGTCACAAAGCTCAGGTGAGATTTATACAGCAAGTATTATCTAACCTCACTAAAAACAGCATAAAGACTAATATCAAATTATGTATACCTGTGTTAACAAATCTTAGAATCATTACAAAAGGGAAATATGTAACTAGCCTTTACATCAAATTTGTTTATGTACATTCTGGAGATACTCAACAATTGCAAATTATCAGCCAATTCATCCATACAAACGCGCTAGCAAAACGGAAGTCATAAATATTTAACATAAATATTTAACTTAGCTTACAAAGAAGTCTTCGGGAAAACAACAGTTTCAACCAGGTCACAAAGTTAGGCCATGCATTTAAGATGCCTGAGCAAGTTGTCTATCACGCATCAAGCACAGATTAATCGGCATAATTTTGAACACATAGGGGGCATCAAGTGTTATGAAAGTATTCTTGCCCTGATCTGTCTCGTTAATCTCGATCTTCGATGGTGGGGAAATAGTTCACATTCTTCAGGCAGTCCAAGATGTAATCAATCTGCAGCAATGATTACTTGCCCTTTTTGGTGATTATTTCAGCCAGAGGTAGTCGAAACAAAAACGCCATCGTTCAACTGGAGACACCCTTTAGGGGCACTGAAGTTTGGTTGCATGATCCCCAGTATTGATATCGTGTTTCACAATGGGTCATCTAATCTGACTTTGCTTCTCTGCAGACTTGAATGTGCCTGAAAATTGACACAATATGGCCACCATTCACTGACATTGTTCATAGGTCATGCTGGTACCTATTGGCAGCTGGATAGTAGATTCCTCCAGTAGGTAGACAATGATGATAGCGTAGCATGATTCCCCATCGACGGCACTGACCTGATCTTTTTGGGCTAATTCGGCTATACCAATGTGCATACACTTACGGATGAGTTGTGACTGTTCATGTACACTACAGTTCTCCTTGTCCACTTGTGATGGTTATGATCGTCAGTGGCATATAGATTGCTTTTATGAGACTGAGTATCATTTTGTATTTGATTGTACTACGAGGGTCACTCCAAAAGAAATGCACTCTATTTTTTTTTAAATCCATCTTTTATTCTACATGTTTGAAAGTTTTACAGTGTGTAGATACATCCTTTAGGAACAATATTTTCATTTCTCCACATAATTTCCATCCCTCTCAACTGCCTTACGCCATCTTGGCACCAGCACCTGTATACCCGCACGGTAAAATTCTGGACCAACCCGTTGGAGCCACTGTTTGGCAGTGTGCACAAGGGGGTCATCATCTTCAAACCTTTTTCCACGAAGAGAGTCTTTCAGTTTCCCAAATAGATGATAGTTACATGGAGCCAGGTCAGGACTGTAAGGCGGGTGTTTCAGTGTTGTCCATTCGAGTTTTGTGATCGCTTCCATGGTCTTATGACTGACATGTGGCCATGCACTGTCGTGCAACAGCAAAACATCCTGCTTTTGCCGATGTGGTCGAACATGACTCAGTCGAGCTTGAAGTTTCATCTGTGTCGTCACATATGCATCAGAAGTTATGGTGGTTCCACTTGGCATGATGTCCACAAGCAAGAGCCCTTCAGAATCGAAAAACCCCATAACTACAACTTTTCCAGCAGAAGGTGTGGTTTTGAATGTATTTTCTTGGGTGAATTTGCATGATGCCACTCCATTGATTGCCTCTTCGTCTTTGGTGAAAAATGATGGAGCCATGTTTCATCACCTGTCACAATTCTTCCAAGAAATTCATCTCCACCATTCATGTACAGTTTCAAAAGTTCGCTGCATACCGTTTTTCTTGTTTCTTTGTGAGCCAGTGTCAACATCCTGGGAACCCACCTGGCACAAACCTTTTTTAACGCCAACACTTTCAATATTCTGCAAACACTTCCTTCCTCTATCCAAACGTGGTGTGACAGTTCGTTCACTGTGACGCGTCTGTCAGTGTGCAGTACTCGTATGAGGCCTGCCGCTGCGAGGACAATCCTCAATATTGCTGTTCCCGCTTTCATCACGTAACCTGCTTGCCCACCGACTAACTGCGATCGACAGCAGCATCTGCATACACCTTTTTCAACCTCTTGTGGATGTTTCCCACCGTCTCATTTTCACAGCACAGGAGTTCTATGACAGCACGTTGCTTCTGACGAAGGTCAAGCGTAGCAGCCATCTTGAAGGCATGCTGTGACGGCGCCACTCACGGGGACAGGTTGAACTAAGTTTGAAAACAAGCGGGAAGGATGTTTCGACACACTGTAAAACTTACACACATGCAGTATGAAAACTGTATTTAAAAAAAAATAATGTGCATTTCTTTTGGAGTGATCCTTGTATAGTCATATCACCAATGCTGACATCATTTTGTAAGGGGGTTGGTGGTATGAGTAATTTCTACCGGCTTTGATGTTCTCCTCCAGCCAGAATGAGCTGTTCAGCAACTGTAGGTTGTGATCTTCCAACAATACAGCGAGTGTGGATTCAGGAAAGCTCATTCACTATCAACATTCGTTATTCAGCATGCCTTCCACAGAAGAGGGTTATGTCTGCATCCAGGCAGCAGATTTAGTCATCGAGGCAGCAGCTTACTGCCTCAGGATAACACACAGGCAGCACACATGGCAGTGCAGTGGCGTGCGTGCTCACTGGCGCAGAGGAGTGCTGCCACAGCAGAATAGCAATGGCTGGTGAAGTGGCATTACTGGCAGCAGCCTGGGAGCCTGTGATCTTGCACTCGATTGCAGGCAGCTCCTAGCAGCTGCTCAGGGATGCAGATGCCCAACACTGACAAGGAACACGTTCAGTGTGAGGTCGCAACTTCAATCTTTAGTAAGGCTTATTTGAAAGCGTCGTGTTAACAATTATGACAGGAGGGTGACAGAAAATAAGTGTTTGGGAGGTGCAGAGATCAGCCTTCTATGGTATGTATGTGTTACATTTCCCAAAATGGACATTGTCGACATTCAAGACATGCTCAAAAGAAAGCATTTTTGCCATGAACACCGAATGGGAAACGGTGCGCCACAGTGATCACAAAGGTTCACACCATCAAGATCGAAGATGAACTCCTTGGGAGTTACAAACAATGCAGGGCATTCAGTCAGGTATCGTCTTTTAAAGAATTGATGTAGAATTATATTGGTGTAGTGGGGTGATGAGAATTAATGGAATGTGATGGCATGAAACGAAATGCAAAATAGTCTGTCGTGGAGCTTATTGTGAAACTGGCTATCCGTTAAGACGAAGCTGCAGATAGTGTATTACATGTTTTATATGCAGGGGAAAAAAAACAAACATCCAAAGGGTGCATTTGTCCAGTGGTCCCATGTGGTATGAGTTGCAGTGTCACACTTTTCAGGAGGGATAGTTTGCTCTTAAGGGATATGATTTTTATACACAGACCAGGAATCAAGCTATTGGCCAGATGCAGTGCTCGTACCATAATTGTAGTTCTTTTATGCTCATTTTCTCATTCTTGCATGCTTACTGCTCTTACAAGTTCGTGCGCATAAGAAATAATTGTAGAGGACGGAGTACCTACAACTTGTCTCTTATTTACCGAGGAAATAAAGACGGAACTTCTCCTGCTGATTGTCTCTCTGTAGCATCCTTCGTATTAGCCCCTAATTTTCTCATTGTAGTCACTTTGCAAGACGTATATGACAGGTTGTAATATGTTTGCCCATAATAGAAGAAACAGTGTAGACTTCACATCTTAACTCTCCTTTTGTGAGAGTATAGCTGACCTGCTGTATTCTCACGAATCCTCCAGTGCATTCGGTTTCCATGGAGTGAGTGGGAGTGGGTGTAGAGGTCCAGCCTGCGAATCCTGCACATGAAATAGCGTAATTACTTTGTGTGTGTTTACAACAGAATAACGTCGATCCTTTAACCCCAAACATCACTACATGTACGTATGTTTTATCGCCAGTAGGAAACAGGAACATATACTTATTAAAAATCGAGACAGCAGCAGCACAGATCAGCTTCATACACAGCTCATCTCCCTGTTGCAACTTTGTTTCCAGACTTTGAGTTGTCATGTTAACAAAATGTCTCATTGCGTCGATGTCGTGATCTATCAGCCAAAGACATCGGAGCACAGTTCTCAATTTCTGTATCATCGCTAAACCACTCCCTCCATTACTTTGCGAGTCATATACATGTGGACACATCGTGAACCGTGTTTCACAGCCTACATCATATGGCATAAATATTATTTCTCAGTGTAGGAAACAGCCATCAGCAGAGAGAAAGTGCAAAAACTACATTCCTCAACCGAAACACTTTATAAACTCAGTAAGATTTTATTACGATTTGTCATCTCCTTCCTATATGGATGGAGTTTTATAACTCCATTCGAGGGATAAAGACGAAGATTCAAAGCTCTAGCAGTCATCCCTCAATTTCAAAACGAGCTACTCCTTTTCTGAACCTTTACGCTAAAGACCCTGAGCAAAATTCTATATGGTATCTCTCCATG
The DNA here is from genome assembly GCF_023864275.1 of Schistocerca cancellata. Classification (NCBI taxonomy): domain Eukaryota; kingdom Metazoa; phylum Arthropoda; class Insecta; order Orthoptera; family Acrididae; genus Schistocerca; species Schistocerca cancellata. The sequence continues at coordinate 141,384,690 of NC_064633.1, forward strand.
CATCTCGTAAGTATTCCTCTGTCTTTAACCAACCCTCCCTGCAACACTATTTCTGATTTAATTTGTAACTGAGCAGAAGTGGGAGGGTACTACACCCACTACATTCGACACCACGTGAAGGAACAGAATAGGCTGAGCTCCACGTAATCGATATACTTCAATATGTTGCTATCACAAAGTGTATAACACTTGTTCCAAACATGTAATGACTGGAGCTAGTGATACAGACTGGTTTTCTCATTACTGTAACTGCCATTCTGCAAAGACTGTTCCATACCAATCTTAACGTCCCTCGTCCAATTACATATGCTCTGGCTAGGTGTCGAGTAATTTAGCACTCCTTGGATTATAGTAGGTACAAGATCGATTCATTTGAGAGTGTTCTGGTGATATAACAGCCAACTAAAAAGAAGAAGAAGAAGAAATTGTAACAAAACTGATCTTCTGCCACTCTGACCAATTTCTGGGTAGCACTCCTCTGAAACAATTGGATGGACCCCCCTTTTGTCAGGGTTAAAAATCTGGAATTGCCGATGCTTTATCATTTTTTCTTCGGCATGGCAAAGGCTTTCGTAATCTCCGTTAGATAAGAATTCACGCGAACAACCAGCTTGTGGCAATTTAATGTTTGAATTACTTGCACAAGTTGGTATTGTGTGCAAATGGGCAGTAACTGGCTCTGTAGTCGCTGCCAACTTCTGCTGCTGCCCTGTATTCATTTGTTCTGAGCTTTGTTGTGAAGCGCGCATCGACTCTTCTATCGTTTGTTTCCAGTGCTCTAAATCAGCACCTAACTGCTGTCGCACCTCCTCAAGTCCTTTCGCAAACAAATTCTTTTCCTGTTTGCCAGATAAACTCTGGAATGCTGCCTTAACATTTTGCTCAACGTTTTCACACATTAGCCTTTTGTTTTCTAATGTGATTTCGGATAATTTACCCGTTAATTTTGTGGTCTATAACGTCTTGACGCTCTGTCAGATGTTGCTTTTGTACTAATTGCGGAACCATGTCCACTTGTTCCCGTACAGTATCTACACTCCTGGAAATGGAAGAAAGAACACATTGACATCGGTGTGTCAGACCCACCATACTTGCTCCGGACACTGCGAGAGGGCTGTACAAGCAATGATCACACGCACGGCACAGCGGACACACCAGGAACCGCGGTGTTGGCCGTCGAATGGCGCTAGCTGCGCAGCATTTGTGCACCGCCGCCGTCAGTGTCAGCCAGTTTGCCGTGGCATACGGAGCTCCATCGCAGTCTTTCACACTGGTAGCATGCCGCGACAGCGTGGACGTGAACCGTATGTGCAGTTGACGGACTTTGAGCGAGGGCGTATAGTGGGCATGCGGGAGGCCGGGTGGACGTACCGCCGAATTGCTCAACACGTGGGGCGTGAGGTCTCCACAGTACATCGATGTTGTCGCCAGTGGTCGGCGGAAGGTGCACGTGCCCGTCGACCTGGGACCGGACCGCAGCGACGCACGGATGCACGCCAAGACCGTAGGATCCTACGCAGTGCCGTAGGGGACCGCACCGCCACTTCCCAGCAAATTAGGGACACTGTTGCTCCTGGGGTATCGGCGAGGACCATTCGCAACCGTCTCCATGAAGCTGGGCTACGGTCCCGCACACCGTTAGGCCGTCTTCCGGTCACGCCCCAACATCGTGCAGCCCGCCTCTAGTGGTGTCGCGACAGGCGTGAATGGAGGGACGAATGGAGACGTGTCGTCTTCAGCGATGAGAGTCGCTTCTGCCTTGGTGCCAATGATGGTCGTTTGGCGCCGTGCAGGTGAGCGCCACAATCAGGACTGCATACGACCGAGGCACACAGGGCCAACACCCGGCATCATGGTGTGGGGAGCGATCTCCTACACTGGCCGTACACCACTGGTGATCGTCGAGGGGACACTGAATAGTGCACGGTACATCCAAACCGTCCTCGAACCCATCGTTCTACCATTCCTAGACCGGCAAGGGAACTTGCTGTTCCAACAGGACAATGCACGTCCGCATGTATCCCGTGCCACCCAACGTGCTCTAGAAGGTGTAAGTGAACTACCCTGGCGAGCAAGATCTCCGGATCTGTCCCCCATTGAGCATGTTTGGGACTGGATGAAGCGTCGTCTCACGCGGTCTGCACGTCCAGCACGAACGCTGGTCCAACTGAGGCGCCAGGTGGAAATGGCATGGCAAGCCGTTCCACAGGACTACATCCAGCATCTCTACGATCGTCTCCATGGGAGAATAGCAGCCTGCATTGCTGCGAAAGGTGGATATACACTGTACTAGTGCCGACATTGTGCATGCTCTGTTGCCTGTGTCTATGTGCCTGTGGTTCTGTCAGTGTGATCGTGTGATGTATCTGACCCCAGGAATGTGTCAATAAAGTTTCCCCTTCCTGGGACAATGAATTCACGGTGTTCTTATTTCAATTTCCAGGAGTGTATCTTAATAGCCACATACTCCTTCATTTCGACACGTACGCGGTGAGTAGATTCCTCACATTGTGCTTTCACCAATTCTATTTGTGCAGTTAATTTTCGTTCCGTCTCTTCGGCCTGATCTTTGAGTTCCTTGGTCTTCGCCTCAATCCGCTGCTCTAATTCGGAAAAACTGTCTTGTAACTGCTGCTTAATCTCAGTCTGGACTAATTTCATCTCTTCTTGAGTTTGAGTTACTGTCACTAATTGTGCTTTAATATTGGTTTTCAGATTTTCCTGACCTTCAGTAACTGAGGCAAATTTCGTGTTAATGTCGGTTTTCATATTTTCCTGCCCTTCAGTAACTGAGGTTAATTTAGTATTCAAATTATTTTGCCCTTCAGTTACTGACGCAAATTTAGCATTAATGTCGGTTTTCAAAGTATTCATGCTCTCGGTTATCATCTCCATCTGTCTCATGATAATTACCAATGGATCTAATCCCTGCTGCGTACTCGCTGTTACACCTCCAGCCGTGTCTACAGGGCGTTCTATTGCGCTATCTGTAGCCATCGGTCCTACAACTTTTCTTACTGCTTCATTATTATCAGTGCTAACAGCTGAAGGCTGATGCGTGCTGCTTTGCTCTGATTGACTCATCCTAAACATTGTCCTAGTTAAAACCACATAAATGTTCCACTGTCGCTATATATATAACTCCCTTCTACTGTCACTATATGTAACTCCGTTCACACAAGAGTACTTCTGTGTCTACTTTCTTAATGTACATATACAGATAAATGAAACTGGGACAGGTCAACCAAAACACTTCCTATATCTAACATGAACGCAATTAATCAATGCTCAAATATCAAATAACACTAAACGGAAAAGCGTATACTTCAACTGTACTAGCAAGCTTTAATAATAAAAACTAAACTGCAAAGCGTATACTTCAACTGTACTAGCAAGCTATAATAATAAAAATATAGATCTGAAAAGCGTATACTTCAACCGTACTATCACTATATGTAACTCCGTTCACACAAGAGTACTTCTGTGTCTACTTTCTTAATGTACATATACAGATAAATGAAACTGGGACAGGTCAACCAAAACACTTCCTATATCTAACATGAACGCAATTAATCAATGCTCAAATATCAAATAACACTAAACTGAAAAGCGTATACTTCAACTGTACTAGCAAGCTTTAATAATAAAAACTAAACTGCAAAGCGTATACTTCAACTGTACTAGCAAGCTATAATAATAAAAATATAGATCTGGAAAGCGTATACTTCAACCGTACTAGCAAGCTATAATAATAAAAATATAGATCTGAAAAGCGTATACTTCAACCGTACTAGCAAGCTATAATAATAAAAATATAGATCTATCCGTTTCTCAGCGCCCAGCGTGCTGTCTTTCGGCTTTATTTGTAGATCCAATTATATCACCTGCGAGTCTGTCCTCTCTTTTCCAAGCGTCAGTTAGGTTAGCTCGTCGTAACTGACATGAAACAGAGAACAAAATTATTTTAGCAACGTCCAAAAACGTGTCCTGTCACGGTAGCCATTTTATCATTTTTAAATGTTCGGATAATAAGTTGCCGTCTCTTTATCTAAGAATAGATGATGAATGCAGCTAGCCGCTATCTCTGTGTAATGTCTTGTCTGTATAGACGTGTATCTGTTGCCTTTAAGATCCCTTCACCTTCACACACAAATCTATACAGTAAAGTAATGCCTTCCCCGTTCTTGGCTGATCCGTGATAAAACAGGCGAAAAATTAGACTAATGGAGGATTATTAGTATTATCTCTATTTTCATTCGCTCTCTCTCTTTCTCTCCTTTATCTATGTACAGTTTTTAATATAATATTTCATTACGTGAAATCAGCCAAATAGGATCTTTGGTCCTTCGTCTTGGTAATCAGCGGCTGGCTTGCTGTAAGAGATCTTTACATTTATTATTACTGTTAAACACTGCAGTCAGTCGGGAGAATCAATCGTTTGGACAATTTGTTCCTTTTACGAAAGATTGTGAATTCCAGATGTGTACGAAGCCTTTTTGGACGATTTAACACAGACTCAGTGATTGCAGGCTCTCTTCGACACAGCTGAAACTTCCCCACTAATTACAGGGCCAACGTGATCATCAAATGATTCAGAAAAAACTCATTCGTTCGTTCACTCCAGAACAAAAAAGTCACAAACCTTATTTATGGAGGAAATTGTGTATTAAATCCATCTCCATTACATATCCAGATCTCCGGTGATTCCACGCCTTAATTATTTTCCTTTTACAGTCTCTTTCTCCTCAAACAAACCGCTAGCGGCACAAATGTTAACTGTCTCGCTTTAGCGCGAAGAAAAGCAGAATATGTATCTCTCAGAAACACGTCAATCCCTCAACAGATACTCCAGAAGCTGTCCTAGTTACCACTCTAACAACCATGGAGAATGCATATATGCATCTCTGTTATTTCAAAGAATAAACGCACTAGAAAATACTTTGGCGTCGTCGAGCTGTCGCCGCATATATTACGAGAAAATCAGATCAGATAACTTTTCCAAAGTGAATGAATGTGGATGGTTTGATTGAAAATGATTAATTGGTGCGTGGTAGAGGGTATTTTCTGTGGGGACATTACAAAATGTTTGAGTTATGAACGGTAGAGCTCCAGACGGAAGGGGTTTGAAGCATTTTACATAAATCATTTGTGCTATCAGTTCTGTAGAATTGTTGTAATGTCCGGATCCCATATCAAGAAGGTGCTGGGAAGAGAGAAGTGATCGTAGAACATAAACACAAATCCATAGCAGCAGTGTTTGATATGAGAAATTGCACGCCATGCTGCACTAAGTCTGTGAACAGAACACACACTCTTCCATATACACAGCATTTCTCAAACAGATGTATACACAGGGATTGCAGTACCTCACAAACCGCTGTAGTTACGAAACTGAAGACTCGATTTATGTCCAAGATATGGCAGGGAAATGGAGTACTTCATATACATATTTGTTCACCTAGGGGAGAATGTTGAAATAGGTTTTCCAACGAAGCACATGATTCACCACACATGCTTTAGAAGTTCTCTTCTGACTGTGGTATAGAGAAGTTTGTTGTTAACGATTGTAGGTAGACAGTGCTCTAAGTTACATTCAGAATACACAATTGTATAAAAGTCGATCGCAAGCTATACCACATAAAAAAGGATTAAATGCATGATAAATGATCTGCAGCAACACGTGAGGGCCCCAGACCATACTCTGAACCTACCACTGGCAAATCCACCTTCAGCCTCCGACTTGGACAAATAGCGAGTGAATTCGCCTTCAGAACCTATCCTGGCTGTAATCCATGGTGGATCCATATCCAAAACGTATCCCAGCCAAAATACATGGTGGATCCACCTTTGAAACCTATCCCCAGCCATAATGCTTAGTGGATCCACCCTCAGTCCCTATCCCTGATGTAATGCATGGTGGATCCACCTACGAGCTCTTCCTGATCCTCTTCTGAACCTGCCCTGTGCCATGGGGGTCCCCAAGTGAAAACAATACACACACACACACACATGCAGAAAAACAGTGCATTTGCGCTAGGTATTGACAACTGTACTAAATTTACAAGCAATTTTAGAATATTTGGCGAGAAGTGTTGTTATAATCGCATGAGCAGAAGTACATAAAACCGATAACGTTACGAAAATTGACAGAAAATATATATAAATAGAAGGAAAACACGCCAAAATGTGGGGAAATTGAGGGGAAATGAGGGAGTACTTGCATTTCTTTTGCTTGGTGCAGGAAAATACTTGTACCAGGGAACTAATATGTGTACTCAAAAGGAACATGAGAAAAAGTTGACCTGGAAGCACCACGAACCAGGGAAACGTTCATTTTTCGTCGACAGCGATAAGACAGCTGGAACAGAATGTTTGAGGTGGATGACCACCAAATGAAGTGTAATAAATTTCTGTATATTGGACCATAAGACCAGGCGACACCCCAAGTTATCGACAACCATCTTATAGATTTTTATATATTGTCCTCAGCTAAAGATCCTTGTATTACCAGCTGGGGGACTGCTATATACAACTAAAGACTGGATCACGTGTTTGGCCCTGTGGAAGACCGTTTAGGTGTTTTAAACCCTAACAAATTGTACTTACGATGTGCTTCTCTGTACTCTCCATCAATGAGAACCATGCAATGTCAGCTAACAAATACGTTATAGAAAAGTTGCTGCAAGGTTTTAATAACATTCTTTTGTATGTCTATTGAGGTAGCAGTGATACATGCAGTTGACTGCTATCTGTGATGGTTTCCTGGAAAAGAGAACAATTTGCCTCTAAATTGACACAGATCTGTGTTAAAGGATCATAGAAAGCAGATGGAGTGATTGGTTGAGAGGGGTTGTAAAGAGGTATGATTTAATGGTAGGCTGATGATGATTCTGAGGAGAGGGAGATGTTTCTGCAGGTCATTTATTACACATTTAAGCATTTTTCCGTTGTTCTCTCACGGTGCATCAGTTGTGTGGTAAAACTTGCGTATTTTGAGTGTGACTTAGAGCGCTGTCTATATGCAATCGTTAGTAGCAAACCTCTCCATACCACAGTCAGCAGAGGACTTCTGATGCATGTTTGGTGAATTATGTGCATTGATGGAAAACCTATTTCAACATCCTCTTCTAGATGAACAAATATGTGTGTGAAGTACTCCATTTCTCTGCCACATCTTGGACATAAATCAAGTCTCCAGTTTCATAACTACAGTGATTCGAAATTAGTGACCGTCGTTTGTGAGGTACTGTAATCACTATGTATACATCTGAGAAATGTGTGTAAAGAAGAAAGTGTGTTCTGCTCACGGAATTAGTGCAGCATGGCATGCAATTTCACATATCAAACACTGCTGCTATTTATTTGTGTTTATGTTCTACTATCATTTCTCTCTTCCAAGCACCTTCTTGATATGGAACCAGAATTGATAGCACAAGTGATTTATGTAAAATGTTTCAAACACCTTCTGTCTGGGGCTCCAACATGTATAATTCAAACATTTCTGCTTCTTCTTCTTTCCATTCTTCTTCTTAATTAACTGTTATAACACTCTCAAATGCATCAGGCTTGTGTCTGCTATACACCAATACGGAGTGCTAAACTCCTCAGCATGCTAGTACCTAGCGATACCATGTGTAATTCGATAGGTGACATACGACTGGTATGGAACAGTCTTCACAGAATGCCAGTTACAATATTGGAGCCGGCCGCGGTGGCCGTGCGGTTCTGGCGCTGCAGTCCGGAACCGCGGGACTGCTACGGTCGCAGGTTCGAATCCTGCCTCGGGCATGGGTGTGTGTGATGTCCTTAGGTTAGTTAGGTTTAAGTAGTTCTAAGTTCTAGGGGACTTATGACCTAAGATGTTGAGTCCCGTAGTGCTCAGAGCCATTTTGAACCAACAATATTGGATTGAGAAAACCGGTCTGCATCACTAGCACCAGGTGAAATTACATAAAACCTGACAAAATTACAAAAATTGATGGAAAATATGTAAAATTGATGAAGATATACAACAAAAAACTGTAAAGAGATAAGTGTATGAAAACCATTCTATTCCTCCATCGATGGGATTGACAACTGATGGTACATACCATCTGTACTCTATGGGTTTGAGTCCTGCTGAATACCCCTTGTACCACATGTAATTATGCACTGTAAGTCACAAAAATGAACAATGCAGTGTGCATAGATTTGGAGGTCAGTATTACAATGATCTAGAACACCCCAGAAGCGATCATATACCTGGGCCATTATGCACCACCAATATAAGGAATCAATGTTTAGTATCTCTTCGAAAAATGGAACATCGAGGCATCTGCTACCCCAGCACTGTGGAAGATGAGATAGATGTAGAGATCATCATCTTTGGACAGCTGTTTGGAAACGCTTCACAATGTCACAAACTCTTCCAGTTTCATACGTCACAATGCCCTCCACAGTTTTGTCAACAAAAAACATGGCCTCTGTCTTTTATTTCAACAATCTTGTGTGTTGTGGGAGCAGCATAGTTTGCACAGTGCAATGTCCAGCTTTCTGTGACAGCCAATGGATCGAAACGTGTTAATGTCAGTTTAGCACCTGACACAGACCTCAAAGTTATGGCGGAAAAACAAAATTAATGGCGGTGCACAAAGCTGTAGTCATATACTACTTGAATGTGTTGTAGCAGAAAAACAATACATCAAACTGCTTATGGAATGACCACATAGGATCAATTTCATTAATTAGTCGATTAATTTGATATCAATGTTATACTTATACCATGGAAGTGATAGGAGATAGGAGAGAAGGAGGGAATTGGGGAGGGGGCATTTTAGATGGGCAGATTACGCCCAAGGGGTCATAAATCAATCCTCAGGATGTCATAAACCACTTCAGCAGTGCAATAGGTTAGGTGAGGGGAAGCAGTTCAGAAATCAATCAAGTTTGCCCCTGAATGTATGCTTGCCTCTCAATGTATGGAACTCACACTAGCAAATCGCCCCAGAACCCCTGTTTCCCTACTACTAATAGGTAGACTAAATTTACATCTACGTATATATGCATACCTCACAAGCCATCGTACAGTGCATGGCAAAGGGTATCCTGTATCACTACTATCCATGTCATTTCCACGTGCAAAGAGAGCAAGAGAGAAAATGACTGTCTGGATGCCTCTGTATGAGCACCAATTTCTCGTAATTTATCTTTATTGTCCGTAGTCGAAATGTATTCTGGTGGCAGTAGAATCCTTCTGCAGTCAGCTTCAAATGTCGGTTCTCAATGGCATTTCTTGAAAAGAACATCACATTCCCTCCAGGGATTCCCAGATGAATTCTTGAAAAAGGCGAACCACTAATTTGGCAGGAGCTAATAGGAACACTTCTATAAGATGTATACTGAGAGAAACCTAAGTCTGCAGACTCATACACTTTGGGATGTTGCAGTCAGTAGACAGGTATTTTGCTATCGCTCACTGATTCAGCCTTTTTGTTATATTTCGAGAACACATCTCAGAATGTTTCAGTTTGCAGGACAGATGAGGGGAGCATATTACTCAAAATCCTGGTATTTGCCCAAGTCACATTTAAGCATCCGCTCCTTCTGAGAAGAATAGGACAACTTTTGTGTGCCTCTAATCATTAACAGCTGTCCAGCAAGGAGAGTGGTGGGTTGTCAGATGAGAGCAGTACAGCCCGACCAGGTGATGGCAGTGGCATCCGTTCACATGTGACCCAGTGGTGGATAGGGATGGGGGCAAAAGCCTCACAGTGGTAGAGAGGAGAGTAAGACATCCTACTGCCCCCAAAGACTGACAGTTCTCAGCTGGATTAATTTGGGAGCAGTACAGTAGAATTCCAAGTGACTTACATCCAACAGCATGACAAGGCAACCGAGAGACAGAACACAGTTAGCACTGGATGTCTTCAGCTATTTGACGAAGGCTACCATCCTTTAGGTATTGGAGGAAGTGACAAGCTAGCCTTTAGGGAGCCTCCAGAGATGTCAGGGAAGTGTCAGTAAAGGCTGCCTGGCGAGTATAATCTGACTGCAGGAAAAAAATTACTCACCATGCAGTAGGTCTCTCATGCTTAACTTAATTAATTAGTCAACGAATTTGACATCAATTATGTGCTACCAGGCAGGCGGAAGCGAAGGCGAGTGTGCCACAGATATCATTCGAGAGTTTGAGAGGTAATCACTGTTTTTCCATTGCAGCAAGGTCTTTTAATGGAATGTCAGTCTCCTACCTACACAGGGAGAGATGATTATCGTAATAAAATCAGCTATATTACCGAATTTATAAAGTGACATGTAGTATAAACCCGATATTTACCACTTGTCTGTGCTGCTACCTTGAGGGACTACATAGGTGACCAGGGATTTGGTTACTTTAAGAGAGTTCGAAAGTGAAGAGGCATCCTGTGACACAGGTAGAGCATGCTCTTAGCACTCCATCATGAGCCAAAAAATTAATTTAATATTCTAGTCCTCTGTAACAGGTCGTGGCAGATACTAGGCTGATAATAAAAGATCTTTTATTAAAATGTTCAAATGTGTGTGAAATCTTATGGGAATTAGCTGCTAAGGTTATCAGTCCCTAAGCTTACACACTACGTAACCTAAATTATCCTAGGGACATACACACACACACCCATGCCCGAGGGAGTACTCGAAACTCCACCCAGACCAGCCGCACAGTCCATGACTGCAGCGCCCTAGACCGCTTGGCTAATCCCGCGCGGCAGACCCTTTATCAGATGAGAGAATATTTAGAGGATATATAGCTTATGCCATAGTGTTTTACAGGATTTTCACGAAAAGTAACGACACTTTAGCAATGTGGGAATATGTGTACAATCTGATTTCTTCTGTGTTTGAAAACATCTCGTATAAAAGTAAGAAATCTACATTTCACGTAAGGAATTCGAGGTGTGTTGACGAAACAACAGCCCTGTTTTGGACTGGGTAAAGTGGATTTTTTAAACTTGGGAGTCTATGTCGGGGGTGGAACTGCAGTTAGTCCAAGGTGCGCCTACTTGTCTTACATTGTGCCATGGCCAGTGGCAGGAGTTCTCACGATGAGTCGGCGACTGGAAGTCGCAGCTTAAGTCATTTTCCCAGCTGGCCGGCTCTTTAGGTACACAATACACTCGGTAGATAGTGCTGGACTAGACTGGAGGTGACTGGTCAGATTTTATTTTGGTCTTGAGATGCCATGTTCACAAAAAGTGTTGTATGATGTATTTCACATGTTTCTCTTGGCTAGGATGTGACTTGTGAATTATAAATAGATGTTGCTACATGAGTTCTGCACGTAGGGGCAGATATTTATAGGCGCTCGATGTCAGTGGGTCGCTGTTCTAATATTATTACCCATCCTTATGTTCCTCCCAGCAGCTATTCATTTGTAGATTAGCAGGAGACTATTTCCCTGCACTTCAGTGGTAGCTTGCTGTCCTCTTATTATTATTATTATTATTATCCCTCCTTCCCATAAAGGGCTATTGGCTAGACCAATAGGGAAAATATCATCTCTACATCCAGCACTTTCTGACAAAACTGGATGGAGCTAATGTCTAGTGCTGAATCAACTTCACAGCCAGAGGAAAAAAAAATTTGATTTGCTCATCAATTTTTGAATTTCCCAGCAATATAAATATGGGAGTTGGACTGTACCAGTATTCTGGGTTGGCCATCTTGGATTGTGATATTATTAGATGGCCCCACTATTCCAAAGATGACATACAAATTGAACTTCTATAATTAAAGAATATGTTATGATTGTGTCCTCTGCAATACAATATAATCAGCATTGGAATTTACCACTAAATTTGGAATCTACCACCTTTTTTTTAAATTTCCTAACAAAACTTTTATTTTCCACCATTAGTTTGGGTGTGGGGTAGGGATTTTCCAGAGGTGTGGTGGGGGAAAGGGACATGTGCTGGCTGGGGAAAACCCATAACGTTATCAGGGGTGGGGTAATTAACTGATTAATTTAATTAATTTGCATAGTTAATTTGACATGAATTTGAGATCAAAAGTGGTGTCCTTGTACTGCTATTATCCCAATGCTGCGCTCCATTAGTATGATAACATTATGGCTGCATTCTGATAGTTTGGAAATCCGATCTTCCGCAGTCATTGACTGCTTACTACTAGAGCTCCCTTTGAACAATAACGTTATGGCTACATTCTGATAGTCTGGATCTCCAATCTTCCAGTGTCATTGACTGCTTTTGATGACTGCAAGAACTCTCATTGAATGATAACATTATGGTTACATTCTGGTAAAACGAAAGATTGAAAGGGCTTTGTTCTGCTAATGACAGCTATTTTCTCAATAGAGGTGCCTGTCGGCTGAAAGCGTTGTTCTTGTGGAAACTTCAGAACAATGGCCTTTTAATCTCGATCACTTAATAAGGGTAAAACAAAGACATTGCATATCGCTCCAAGTATCGTGAAGCTGAACCAGGTCCAGCACTTTTAGTCGGCCTGCTGAAATTAATGCGTCATACAAAGACGGTATTCCCATAACTAGCACGCAACACCTGGCAGATGAGCCGTCATGATGGTTGTGCACAACAACCAAAAACTGACTGGCTTCTCTCATACACGAGAGTAACGCTTCTTGCTAATTGATGTGACACACTATCATTGGGCCTCACGTGAAAACTCGTCGGCATGACGCGCATTAATTCCGTCTGCCCTTTCGTACCTCACGCTCTCCCGCACGAACGCAACGCATCGAAAGCGATGAGTCATGCCAACTCGGCAAGGCCGAACCGCAACATCGCTTGGCGATGATACTTTATATACAGGAACTGCACAAAACCGCTCTTCGGCATGTAACAGCTGTTAGCGCACGAGTTTCAGTTCCCTTGTGACTCAGGTCAGACGTGTATGACGGACGGAGACACAACTGATATTCCGTTGCGTGCATGAAGAGAGCTAAGGCTACTCATACAATACCAGAAGCACTTCTTCCACTGCTAAAGAACTAAAAAAATTATCCTATCCTTAGGTCTGTGACAGATATTTTGGCGTTAATCTACGCTGTGTTGAAACCATTTTCTTCAAATTCTCCTCTACTATATTTCTAATGTAACTTCAATACTAACTATTCTGGTTTCACTACTATTTAAAACATTGCGAAAAATATTTCTCTAGAAATTGAGACAGTCTGGTTTTTCTGTTGGGCATAAATTCCGTCTTTGCGAATAAATGGGGTATCAGTCGCGTTTCGCTTCTTTAATTTTCGAATCATCATCAGTGGTCTATAATATACATTTTGTCTCTTTCTGTATCTACGACTTGGATACGTGATGAAATAGTAATGAATTTGTTTCCACATGACAGCTTTTTAGCTATTTTAGATTAAAAACAGCTTTTTGGTAAACAAGTCAATGTCTGTTAATAGCAGTTATTCATTCCATTTACGGTATTGTGCACAGTTGTCCTCTGCCGTCCAAGACGTGGTTTCCTTGGCACTGGCGTGAACATTTCACAACTATTCTTCGCGAATTTTTCGAAAATGTGTCTTTTAGAATCGTGTGTAAATTAGGGTTGCCATATCTAGCTGGAACCTCGTCGGGACACTGTGACGGGGGCGTGGAAATGTAGTAAAAAATTTATTTAATGTAATTACTTTTTATTTCGAACACAATTACATAGAACTTGTTGTGGCAGACGTAGTTGGTACACCACATTTTTCGGAATATGTCATCTCTTACAACTTTTTTTCCCCTTTAACGTATTTATAAAACTCCATGCAAGTCAGCCTGTAATTAAACTGGCACTCTAAGATTGATTCCACAGTCTCTGGCAGCAGTCGACTTCTTTCGTCGGTCCACTGGGTCGACATCAGCGAAAATGCATTTTCCACAGAGCCGTTGTGTGCGGGAACAGAAAACAAATACTCATCTAATTTTACCAGTTGGCATTAATGTCCAGGATTTTCGGTTTCCTTAAGAAAGTAAATCCACCTTTCTTCCACGGAGTGCTTAAACTTATATTCTTCCGAGCCACGCTTATGTTCTAAATACGAGGGCTGTTCAGAAAGTAAGCTCCGATTGATCGCGAAATGGAAACGACTATGATAATCCGATAAAGCTTTGCACAGATGTGTTGGGCAGTGTCTCTAGTATGACCCCAGATAGCATCACGTCACTCCTCTCATTTCTGAGCTCACAGTGATCGCGTAAAGTTGTCTAGAGAATAGTGTCTCCCGTCAAGTACGAGGACCTGGTGAGAAATTTCGCCTGAAGCTATACAGCCAACATTACATAACTGTCGTGCAGTTTCTTCTACAAGGCAATATTCTCAGCCGCATTCTGAAGGGGCAATGAAGATGCTCCTGCATCGTTTTCAATTGGAAATGTTTGACTACCCACAATACAGCCCGTAATTGACTCCCCCTGCGTTTCATTTCTGCTCACATGAACCGCTGGCTATGAATACAACAGTTTGGCACAGAAAACGAGCTGTAGGCCAGCGTAGAGAATTGGCGGAAAGCACTGGCGGCTGTCTTTTATGATGAGGGTATTGGAAAGTTGGTACAACGCTACGACAAATGTCTTAGTCAGAACGGCAACTACGTAGAGAAGTAGCTGGATGGTGTAGCTAACTGTTAAAAATAATACATTTCTAATTTTCACTGTGGCTCCCATTTCGCGATCAATCGGAGCTTACTTTCTGAACAGCCCTCGTAGCTCTTCATGATACTTATGATCCTGAAAACAGTTGCGGTCTGAAATCCTCACACCACTTTTACTCGGGTATATAATAACGTTTTCAATTGTCACCCAATCCGGGGTTTCAGATAGCGTCATCCAATAAAATACTTGATATTTATTTTAAAAAATCTCATTTCTCTAATCAAATGCCATGGCGTAGAACGCCATTGACTCTTCCTCGAATTTCGAAATCAAATTAGTTATTTCTTGGTTGGGGTCTTATTCAAATTCATCTCGGTTTGCATGCCAATAAAATTGGCAATCTTCCTTTCATTCAAACATCTTTGAGTGTCGATTAAAATATTTCTTATTTCAATTATCGAAACTTTATTCACCTCAACGCTTTCTATGTTTTTATGAAACAGACTCAGGTTTGACTGCAGAAACATGAAGCAAATTTTCACTGATCGGACTACTGAAAAAAATCTGAAATTATTTTTATGGTCTGTCTTCGGCCTCAAAAAATCATTTTAATGGGATCCAAAGCTTATGAATTCTCTCAACTGCGCGCATTAACGACAACCGTCATGTTTTTGCGTGAGACAGAAGAGTCTGATGATTGACGTCACCGTAAGCAGAACTCTTTCAGCTTCTCTGTCCTTACCGTGTATACTGGAAAATAATTAAATTTTTTTATGACGATTATTTCAATGTCGACAGTTAAGATTCCAGCAGTGCTTGATGCAGTATTGTCTAGAATATGGATAGAGCATCCAATTCCTTCTACATTTTTTTCCTAGTTCTTCTTTCATTTGGTTAAACACATTCCACAGGTTGTGTCTATGAAGCCCTCCGAGAATGGTATTGGTATTGTCTACACAAAACGCAATTAATTTATCCAATGGAATTTGCTGTTGTCTTAAAGCGTCTAGACAAAACTTTGCAACTGTCTCCGATGTTTCATTATTCGACGAATCGAACTTCAATGCTTCTGTTGGATTCCATCAGTTTCAATAAAGTGCTGAACAACTAAAGAAAACACCTTTCCAGCCTTGTGGTTCGATGCGTCGGTGCCTATGCCGTGAAATGAAATTTCTGCAATTGTTATATGCATTCGGAAACGGAGTGTGGTGCGAGAATATTTTTTAACAATCGCTGTAGCTTTGATCCTAGCTGTAGACTGCTTTATGGCGTCTTTTGAGTCAGGATAAAGTGCGACATTCAGTTTTACGGTACATTCAAGAGAACTGAAAAACTGATTATGCTTGACAACTTTATAAGCTGTTGTTAGTTCTGCAGCAGCAACGAGCAACCCTTCCTGGGTATCTTCTTTAATCATGAATGTAGAAATATTCTCTGATGTCGATGCAGCCGCGCATCAGTTTGTATGATTCTTCGTGGAAATGTGATACCTCACACCTACCTTACGCCCCGAGATACTGAGATGAAAAAGCTTCAAATCTCACACAACGCCTCCTGATCCATACGTCCTTTCTTGACAAAAGGCCACTCTTTTGTGGAATCATCCGAAAAGTGACACTTTCTCTATCTCTCCTTAGGCATTTTCGTAAGCTATGACAAGTTAGTTACATGGTAAACAGTCGGCAATAACAGTTTAGTGGTCGAAGTACACGTCACTATACACTTCACGCGCTGTATACTCGCAGTAAACAGTTCAAACTTTACTAACTTGCACTCATTGTTCGTATTACGTTTAGAAAGAATTGTCTTATCTCATCACCATTCAAATAGGAGCTGCCTGATTCTTCCGCGTGGCGCTGCTTAAATAGTTCCTGCCCCTTACTACTGGAGGAGTCATATTTTCTCGAATGATGACGCTAGATCTAGACGGTGCTTGCATCGTCTATAAAAGATATGCAGCATGCAACGCCATCTGTGAGACGACATTGTCAACATAATCTTGTTGGCATAAATGAAACTAACTTAGGCTGCATTTCAATGTTGCGCTAACAGATGGGGTTACTTCAGTACTTGAATCGAGCTCGTAACAGTATTTTCCAAAATCGGTACAAAATTGCGTCTCGTGGGGATGTCGGGACAAGAAGGTCCATAACGGCGATGGTCACGAAATATTGCGACGGATGGCAACCCTAGTGTAAATACTAATTAGTATGTTTTGCTATTGATTGCAGTGTTTTTAACTTCCATGATGGTCTGTCGTCTTTTGTTTGTGTTTTGATGGCTGTATGCTGGTCATTTTCTCGTGCTTATTGTTGTTGTTGTCAGTGGTAGTGGTGGTGGATGTGGTCGTTGGGGTGGTGTGTGTGTGTGTGTGTGTGTGTGTGTGTCGTTTTTATAGTAATCTGTGTTTCATTTTTATTTGATCTAATTTGCAAACGTGGAAGTGGTGACCAGTGAGTTATTACTTGTAAGGGACAGTCAAAGGAAAACGGGGCAGGAAAAAAAGTAAGTGAACTGTTTATTTTTTTAATTTTATCCATATTTCGCAGCCTCAAAAGTGACTATTCAGTACATTGGAGGTCTGAATTAAAAAACGCCTTCAGTCACAACTTTTCGTATTTTATTAAGTACACGTTCTATTTCGGATCCTGTGAGTCCAGCATCAGGTGTAATTTGTCTTAATACATGCTTCATTTTTTATCTTGAATGAGGTGAAATGCATTTTCCTGTCACGAAAAAGTTTGATGTTACCTTACGAATTTTGTAAGTCAAACGCGGAAAATATGTGCGAAATAGTGGAAAAGATGAACAAAGTAAACTTGAAACGTCCCCTTAGGAAAATTAATGAATTACTGTGCTGGTAAACCCCTTACGTTATTTGATCTTCAAACAGCTGAGCAAAACTGAACGTACTCAGACATTTCTCTCTTTACTTATTCTGATCATCACTAAGCTGACACACAATATTTTTAGCGTACCGCAATCTGACTTTCAATAATCCCTACAAAAGAATGGCCCTGACTAACAATACCCTATACCTTTCATGAATCACTTACCTCACAAAAATCTTCGTTACTCGAGCTACTGCAACACAGCGAGCGCCACTACTTCCAGCTAAATAAAAGATTCTAACTACTAAAGGCACTAACTACTGATAGGCATAGTTAGCAAATGAAAGATTTTGATAGAGAACAAACAATGTATTTACCTTAATAATGTTTAAAAGTCATAAAATATATATCAGTTCATGACATCCAGTCTTACAAATTTACTGTCTCTGATGGGCACATGTCCAGATCATCCACTCTCAAAACTCCGCCATCTCACTCCCCACATCCACCACTGCTGGCGGCTCACCTCCAACTGCGCAAAGCTACGTGGTGTTCACATCCAACTGCCCAACACTACAATAGCGAATATTCCAACAATGCCAACCAGCCACAGACTGCACACAGCACAGCCAGTGATTTTCATACAGAGCACTACGTGGCGTTACCAATATAAAAACCTAAACAGCCTACTTACATAGTCCCATGCTCCCAACAAAAAATTTTACAAATTTTTTTCGGCAGTGGCCAATAGAGATTTGAAAAAAATTTTCATAATTACAATAACAGAGGTATAAAATGCACATACTTATTGATGTAATGTTGGTCAAAAGCAAAACTTTTTATCATAAATACAGTCCTGATCATTCATCACAGTAGTAATTGAAGTTTTTTTCCTCAAAGTCTGAGCAGTAAAAGAAAATGCACACAGAAGTAGTGGATTTCCATGCAGTCTTGAAGAAGTAGTGTTGTCTTTCCAACAGAAAGACAATGCTGACTCCTGACAGGTAATGTGCCATAACAGAGCAAACCCACAGCAGAGTCAGTCGAAGTTTTGATGAATATTGATAGGTTGGTCATCGTAGAGCAGACCATTGTAGTCCTGTTAGAGATTACGGTATTGGTGGGCCACCAGAGGTGCAGACCCACTGAAGTCCTTGTAGAAATAATGGTATTGGTGGGCCATCAAAGATGCAGACCCACTGTATTCCTTGTAGAGACGGCCAGCAGCCATCTGTTGCGACAGTGCAGGTGCACAACCACCATCAAAGAGTCTTGCGGACAATATAGCAAGTCCATAAACCACCACTTGCGCACTCACAAAGTTTTTGAAATTGTCCTTAGAACCAGCAATGCTGTTAACCAGTCCGTTACTGAATTATTAACAAACATATAAACACTAACAGTCCCAACTTCTCAATATTGTACATATACTATGATCAACAGAAATGTGTGCAGTGAAATGAATGCTTACAAGTTACTTAATTTGATGAACTGGTGTCAATTACAATTTTATAACATGAGAATACAATTACATAGGTAGAGAAAACATCATTAAAAACATAATAATACAGATAACATTTGTAGTAATACAGGCTTTACAAAAGAATAGAAATAAACATATACATCAGTGTTACAGAAATTATTACATAAGTAAATAAATAAAATAATGAGAATAGTTTTCGAAACATTAATTTCACACATGAGCATTAAAACCGAACAGAATAAATAATGTCTAAACATCTTTACAAAGTAAATAACATAGTATTAATGCAAATTATATTTGATGATAACAGTATTCTTCATCATAGTGAATGTAGCTTAGAATTAGAAGAGAAAAAAATTCTATGAAACAGTACACAGAGACAGAAAGAACACAAATACACAAGGGTACGCAAACACATAGCTGGATAACACAAAAGGACAGGACAGGGTTTGTTTTACTGTGGTATTGTAATATTTAATTTGCAAACAAAACTTTCTTTACTTCTTGGAGATCTCCCTTAGTTCTTCATTTTTCCCAAAAAGTCCAATCTATACCTGTTGTCCCTAAACCCTACTGTTTTGTTCATATCCTCTTTCAAAATAATTATCCTTCATTGTACACTACTCATTTTGCCCCAAATCTTTTTCATATAACTTCTCAATGCACTCTCTCCCTATTCTCTGTAGTTAGTTTCTTATATAGTATCCCCCCCTCTTAAGCTAACTTAAATCTACTGAGCTCAGATGTATAAAATAAGGGATGAGGCAATGCACCAGTACAAAACAATTAACACAAACAGCAATGACAAAGAAATACAAATTGGCAAAGCATGCAGCAGTATATCTAAATTAGCAAAGCAAATGCAACATTACAACTAATATGGGCCAATGTGCAGCAACAAGAAAAATAAATCAGTAGTAAAACTGGCTTAATACAATGTAAAATTCAGTAGAACTATGCCTGGCAAACAGCAGCCGCAAATGCAATAACTTATATCTAAACATGACAAACCCACAAGCAGAAAAAATAGTACACTAAAGACAACAATGCAAATAAGGGAAACGTCTATTCACATCTTAGTGTCTATGTCATTAAAGTGGTGCACCACAACAACTTATTCTACGAAAAATTACCAAGTACTTGAAAAGAAAATTGTGTATGCAGATACTGTTATTAGTCCCTTCTTATTGTTCTTTCCTTTCCAAGTGCTCCTTTTTCGAAGAATGTGGATCATAAAATTATTATTTAATAGATCTGTTGACAGAAAGTGTTCACATTAGCAAATGCATTTAATTGTATTTTATAAATCCAATGCTGCAACACAGCTGGAAACCAGATATCAAATGAAATAAGCAACTATGTACAAAGCAAAGCGTAAATACATCATTCAATAGCCATGTGGCATTTCACAATTCAGTAAAAATTCTCTCAATTCTCGTAGAAAGACACTTGTCATAATCAGGTGTGCAGATGTAAGAATATTTCCCATCAATTCATAAGCATTTCAGTAAGTAGCACAAAGTACGTGCTCCACAGTATAATCTTATGTTTCCAAGTAATAGCGTGTCATATTGGTGATGCTTTCTACAAAGGAATGTCAATAGCGAGGTTCATGGCCCCTTTTTTCTCCACCTAATGGCTTTTTCTCCTGGCACAGCTGGGCGCCCACATCGCATTACGTCAAGGTCACTTAGCTTTCTTACTGAAATATTTACGACAGTAGTTTGCACTACAGTGACAGTCTCATATTAAAAAAATTCACAGATCGAAAAATTACAGTAGAAATGCATAGAAATGAAATCTTATGAATAGCAGTGTTGTGATACATTTACACATGAACACACAAGTCATAACTCTTTAAGTACGATTCTTGGTTTCCAACATCGTTTTTCATAAATCAGAGTCCCTAACTTCTATTCATTATTCATATACATATAAACACGTTATCACATTCCTCATATATGGTAGCATCATACCTCAACAGCATAATACACATCCTCATTGTAATAATAACATCATAAAACCTCAGCCAAATCTCAAAAACGTCGTAGCTATCTGCAATAATTTCAAAACCTAAACAAAATTCTCTTCTTGTTTCAATAGTGTCATCTACCTCAAACATACTTTAAAAATTATGATCCCATACCAAATACGACATTCAAAGCTCTCATGGTATCACAATGGTTCCGAAAAAATATGAACAGTTCACAAAGTTCAGACAAAATACAATTTCATAAGTGTGAAATTATCCAACTGTGTAATTGCGTAAACATGTGTCACTGACATAGTAAAAAACTGTTTGTCTCTCTCAGTTAAATGATCAGATAGCTGTATAATTCTGTTACAAAAATATGGTACCGATGTGTAAAGTTGTATAAGCAAATACCATATTAGCTAGGGCTCCTAGCGCTCGCCACGCTTAGTACACAAAGTAGGCGTGTACCCCCTGAGGATTAATGTAATTATACCCTCAGCTGTTACAGATTACAGCAATGGAATGAAATGTATCGCGGAAAACCTTTGTGTCTTTGTATTTCAAAAATCTTTAAAAATAATTGTTTTAACTACAAAATTAATCACTCTAATACGTGTACTGTAGCGCTAAACTGTGCGGCTTGTAAGATAATCTCTGTCATTACTTAAGGGCAAAAAATGTGCCAAGTGTCGTAATTATCATCGTCCGTAAGCAAAGTTCTGTAGAAGTCAATGTACTTACCTCGTAATAAACAAAGTGAAATGCTATGCGTATAGATAATGTAGTTATTACGTACATTACCATGATCAAGAAAGTACTATACTGTAACGCAGGGCTTCCGAATGTGTGGTCCGCGGATCCCTTAGGGGTCCGCCGGCACTTTCTAGGGGGTCCGCCGGCTCTTTCTAGGGGGTCCGCGGCCACCTTTCACCAAATCCTGTAAAATAATGAGTAAAATTATTGAATAAAAATGTGAAAATCGAATTTATCACTATTTTTTTCGTGTGAAAAGCATGTGTACTTTAACTTCAGGTCGTATTTCAAACAGCCTTTTTGGTTCCTAAGTGAGAATGCGTACACAGTTTAGTGCCGGAGGATGCGGCTTCTCTGATCGACTGTTTCGCAACAATACGGGGTCGTTTGTGTGCTGGCTCACGGCGCTAGATGCGCTGAAACCTTTTACGCATGCATGGAGCAAGCTTTGTCGACCAATCACAGCCCTCGCTGGCACATATGCGGCCCCTGGCATCATTAAATGTTAAACTTGCTTTGTCAGTTCACTAACTATTTCATAAGTCGATTTTTGGCCAGTTTATTACTTCTAACATGGATCAGTGGTTGAAGTCAGGATAATTGAAGAAGGGTGCAGTCTCCATCACCTTCACAACAAGGGAAGTTTCTAGTTGATATGAATGAGGAGGGAGGACGACCAAAGAAGAACAGTCACAACAAGCTCCACAGCCGAATTTATTATGTGAAAACGCTGCAAGTACTCTATTGGTTGCAATATTCTGTGGAAGTGGAATAAACAAGAAGCGTAAGTACAACGAAAGCTATTTATAAATGGGCTTTATGGAGACAAAGGAGGGTAAAGCTCAGTGTGTAATTTGTGCGCGAGTCCTTCCGAACAGTTCAATGGTTCCAGCTAATTGTGCCGTCATTTTGAAGGTACTCACCCGGATTTCCAGGCTAAAGACATCGATTTTTTAAAAAGGAAGAGTGCAGAACTAGCTGCTTCTCAGCATTGCATGAAAACTCATGCAAAAACAATTAATGAAAATTCATTAAAAGCTTCTTTCTTGGTTAGTTATCGAGTGGCGAAAACAGGCAAAGCTCATACTATTGCAGAAAATCTCATAACGTCGTGTGTCAATGATGTTGTTTCTTGCATGCTAGACGAAAAGGCAGTAAAGCTTGTATCTTTGGTGCCATTATCAAACAATACTGTCAAGAGACTCATTGTTGACATGTCAAATGATGTGAAAGACACTCTTGTTTCTCGCATCCAACACAATTCATTTTCTCTGCAGATAGATGAATCCACTGATGTTGCAGGATTAGCGATTTTATTGGCTTTTGTCTGTTATGAATATTCTGGATGTTTTGACGAGGACCTCTTATTGTGCAGACCACTACCTGCCAACACAACAGGTGCTGAAATATTCCGTTGGATGATTTTTAAGGACTAAAAAAGTTTCATGGTCTAGTTGCATAGATGTGTGCACGGATGGTGCAAAAGCTATGACGGGTCCTACAGTCGGAGCGATAACGAAAATAAAACTCCAAGAATTGCAGCAGTAGTCATTGTGCTCTCCACAGATATGCTTTAGCTACGAAACAAATGCCTGTTTCGTTCAAGAAAGTTTTAGACGAATCCATTCAAATCATTAACTACATAAAATCAAGGCCGTTGAAGTCAAGACTTTTCACAATACTGTGTGAAGATATGGGAAGCCTTCATCGTTCCCTGCTTCTCCACACAGAAGTGAGGTGGCTCTCACAAGGGGAATGCACTCTCTCGGTTGTACGAATTAAGATTGGAAGTCTTAGCTTTCCTTTTGGAGCATAACACCAAATTAGCAGACCTTATTAATGACGAAAATTGGCAGTGTATACTTGTCTATTTGTCAGATATTTTCTCCAAAATGAACGAAATGAATATTTCACTCCAAGGGCAAAGTGAAACAAAGGTCACTGATATCGACAAAGTACGAGCATTCAAGAGGAAACTCAATTTTTGGGCAGAGAGTGTCGAGGAGGGGAAGGTCGATTGTTTTCCTCTTCTCAAGGAGTTTTTGAAAACAAAACATTGGTGCTTGGGAAGAATTTGTTTCATCAAATCCTGGAACATCTCCGAAGCTTGATATCACTGTTGGAGCATTATTTCCCAACAACTGAAGATGAGAAGCTGCAGAAATACGAATGGGTGGTCAATCCATTCACTGTATCTAAACAGCCGAACATTCTGTCATCAAATAAATATGAGTTGTTGATAGAAATTGCCACAGACCCTACCTTGAAATCAAGTTTTGACATTGACGGTTGCTCACACTTTTGGATCCGTTTGGATAACAAGAAATACTAACCCGCTGTTGAAAAGGCAAAACGTGTTTACCACAACATACATGTGTGAATCTGGATTCTCAGTCTATGCTGCCCACAAAACTAAGTACCGAAGATGTCTAGATGCGGAACCAGAAATCTGTGTCCATTTGTCAAGAACTGAACCCAACTTTTCAAAATTGTGTCAGCAGAAGCACCCTCAACCATCACATTAGGATTCCATTATTATTCCTACAGACTCATCTATAGTAAAGAAGAAAGCATTTTTCTTCGTAGATGCTCAGTGAACGTACCTGAACTACAACTCTGTAGGAATTTTGTTTTTTGTCTTCTATCATTTACAAAATAATTATTAATTGAATTCTGTTGGCATTGATATTTTTGTTACTAAAATTAAAATGATCTCTAAAGCTAATTTCTTTGCTGTATAATATATTCCGTCCTCTCAGTTAAAAATATGGCCTACCTATACTTCAATTACAATTACTTGCTATTACTCTGACACTATATTGTGGCAACTGGCTACGAGTGTAAACAAATGAGGACTTTTCACGTGCCACCTTGTAAAAGGTAACCTTCTCTGCCAGAATTGTTTCCTTTGAGAAAAAAGTCTTACGTTCTGGAAAATGCTTTTTCTTCTTATATAGAAATAAGAGAATCTGTTTGTTTGTTTTCCTAATTTGTTTACAGTCGAGGCTGACTGCCACGATACAGTGTCCAAGTAGTAGTTTGTGTTGTCAGCTGTGGCTAAGCTGTTGCCACGCCACCTGACAGTTGCCAGCTACCAACTGAGAGTACACTGTTGCAACGCCGCCTGCTAGCTGCCAGCTATGGACTGACAGCTGCCGTTCAATAGATACGCAAAGACGTAAAAATAACTAGACTTTCCGAGCTGTTTACATGGGCACGAAAATCGATTGTGAAACTGGAAAACGGCTTTATAAATCCAGATTTCCAGAATCGATTTTGAAGTGTTTACCAGAACAACCAAAAGCGGAACTGGGACATCGGCTTACGAAATCCGGTTTTGGAAACACATGTAAACTGGGTGAATGTATTCCCACACATTGCACGACAGATGTCACAATAGTCCTTTAAAGGCAATTCCTTCGCCTCTTTTCTTGCGTGATGTGTTTGTATCCCGAATCATGCATCTGCCTCTTTTCTTCACAGCCGTGCGGAATGGCCGCTCAGTCTAAAGCGCCATGTCGTCGTGGATTGCGCGGCCGCTCCCGCCGGAGGTTCGAGTCCTCCCTCGGGCATGTGTGTGTGTGTGTGTGTGTGTGTGTGTGTGTGTGTGTGTGTGTGTGTGTTGTCCTTGGCAGAAGTTAAACTTAGGTTAATAGTGGTTAAGGCTAGGGACTGATGACCTCAGCAGTTAAGTCCCACAGACTTAACATACATTTGAACATTTTTCTTCGGATTTCACGAAAAACCACACACACACACACACACATACGACTGTTACGAAATATGCGTGCTCCTTACACAACAGTAGCCAAACAGTGGAAGTGAACAGACCACAAGCGGCAGCTTGTCAACAGCGAACAGTTTGGACGTGACATTGATTGCTCTTGAAGGATGGCAGCTCCAACATGTGAAATGCCAATTACCAAGTAATTTTAATCAGGCTATAGTGTATTGAACAAAGGGAGTAAATCCACTAGTAAGTGTCTGGATACAGTGGGAATTCAAAATGGTACGTTAATTTCAAGTTATTTTCATTCATCTCTAAACCAAAGACTATTGATACTTCGGGGTGGGGGTGGGGAGTGGGGTCACTGGGAACATGGCACTTGCATTAAGAAGCTTTCAGTTCCCATTGGTTTCGCTCTGAAATTTAAAGTTACTGTGCTCTTGACTGACTAGGGGTCCGCCATGAATTTTTGACTGAAGAAGGGGTCCGCCAGCTGAAAAGGTTGGGAAGCCCTGCTGTAACATATTGTTGGGCTATGAAAAAGGCTGTCTCATTGTAGCTATACCACAAAAGTTACTACTAAAACATGTTTTACTTTCCAGAAGAGTTCAGAAAAACTGTGCAGATATGAAACAGATACAGCGCAAAAGCAATAATATAAATTGTCACTCATTAGTAGTGTCGTGGTATAATAATGTAGCTGTCACATAAACAACCACTGTGTCGTCTGGTATCTCTCAGAAAACACTTTAAATCCATAATGTATTTTCAAGTAAACCAAAATGTTGCATTACAATGTCATTAGCAGTACCAGTGTATGTTCTAAGTATGTAAGCCTTATACTCATTACGTAATCATGCAACAAACAAGGAAGAATGTACACACAACAACACTGTGTCGTCTGTTCACTATAAAAATGCATTCGTAATTACTGTCTAAATAAGTTGCCTAGGTTCTTGACTGGATAGTTAACTTTAAATCATTGTTGCATGTTAACAGTTTCTTAAAAAGTCTGTCAAAGCATACTAGTAATGTGAAGTGAAAATTTTATATCAAAGACTAAGTTAAAAAGCAGATTATCTCGCAGTAAACGGTTTTACATGTGAAATGTGGTGTAGTCATTTACCCTTTCTAGTGTACAGAGTTTCAACTTCCACATTGTATATGTCGGTAAGGAATGCTAAAATTTTTCTCAAGGTTAGCGTTTATGTTATTTTTCTCCGAGCCAGTCAGCACACGTGTCTGTCTTTTTGTTGGCGCGTATCGTTATTAGGATTAGGAGACCTAATTTCTACAAATTCACCTAGTCGAGAGGGCCCTGCCCTGTTTGAATCCCGCCAGTTCTGATGAAATTCAGGTCTGTCGTTATGTCGGTAGTTTCCATAGTTTCTTGTTTGTCGGTCATGTGGTGGAGAATTTCTCCATGAGTCGTAACTGCGCGCTGAACTGTTGCGTCTGAAGTTATTCTGTCTCCCTTGATAATAATTGTTTTGGTTCCCATATTGTCTGTTTCTATGGTTATCTGTGTCATATTCATTACTACGGAAATGCAATATTTCTCTGTAACTACACTCCTGGAAATTGAAATAAGAACACCGTGAATTCATTGTCCCAGGAAGAGGAAACTTTATTGACACATTCCTGGGGTCAGATACATCACATGATCACACTGACAGAACCACAGGCACATAGACACAGGCAACAGAGCATGCACAATGTCGGCACTAGTACAGTGTATATCCACCTTTCGCAGCAATGCAGGCTGCTATTCTCCCATGGAGACGATCGTAGAGATGCTGGATGTAGTCCTGTGGAACGGCTTGCCATGCCATTTCCACCTGGCGCCTCAGTTGGACCAGCGTTCGTGCTGGACGTGCAGACCGCGTGAGACGACGCTTCATCCAGTCCCAAACATGCTCAATGGGGGACAGATCCGGAGATTTTGCTGGCCAGGGTAGTTGACTTACACCTTCTAGAGCACGTTGGGTGGCACGGGATACATGCGGACGTGCATTGTCCTGTTGGAACAGCAAGTTCCCTTGCCGGTCTAGGAATGGTAGAACGATGGGTTCGATGACGGTTTGGATGTACCGTGCACTATTCAGTGTCCCCTCGACGATCACCAGTGGTGTACGGCCAGTGTAGGAGATCGCTCCCCACACCATGATGCCGGGTGTTGGCCCTGTGTGCCTCGGTCGTATGCAGTCCTGATTGTGGCGCTCACCTGCACGGCGCCAAACACGCATACGACCATCATTGGCACCAAGGCAGAAGCGACTCTCATCGCTGAAGACGACACGTCTCCATTCGTCCCTCCATTCACGCCTGTCGCGACACCACTGGAGGCGGGCTGCACGATGTTGGGGCGTGAGCGGAAGACGGCCTAACGGTGTGCGGGACCGTAGCCCAGCTTCATGGAGACGGTTGCGAATGGTCCTCGCCGATACCCCAGGAGCAACAGTGTCCCTAATTTGCTGGGAAGTGGCGGTGCGGTCCCCTACGGCACTGCGTAGGATCCTACAGTCTTGGCGTGCATCCGTGCGTCGCTGCGGTCCGGTCCCAGATCGACGGGCACGTGCACCTTCCGCTGACCACTGGCGACAACATCGATGTACTGTGGAGACCTCACGCCCCACGTGTTGAGCAATTCGGCGGTACATCCACCCGGCCTCCCGCATGCCCACTATACACCCTCGCTCAAAGTCCGTCAACTGCACATACGGTTCACGTCCACGCTGTCGCGGCATGCTACCAGTGTTAAAGACTGCGATGGAGCTCCGTATGCCACGGCAAACTGGCTGACACTGACGGCGACGGTGCACAAATGCTGCGCAGCTAGCGCCATTCGACGGCCAACACCGCGGTTCCTGGTGTGTCCGCTGTGCCGTGCGTGTGATCATTGCTTGTACAGCCCTCTCGCAGTGTCCGGAGCAAGTATGGTGCGTCTGACACACCGGTGTCAATGTGTTCTTTTTTCCATTTCCAGGAGTGTATTTTTACTCTGCCAACGGTTGTCATACGGGTGGTGTCTGTTTTGGTCACGTTTTACGTTGTAAGAATAGCCTTGTCGTGTCCAATTATTATTTCTTTCATCGCAGAATTGTGACGGATGTGACCTGTAATTGTTGTGTTCCTGTTTTCGCGTCCCGTGATTGTCAGTGTCGATTTCCAATTCTTGTAAGAGTCCCTGAAAAGCTTCAATGTCGTCTTTGCAACGTCCTGCCAAAATAATATGTCGTAAATGTTCAGGCAATTTGATTAAGCAAATGCGGATGAGTTCTGACGGGCTGTATGGGTTTGAAAGATACAGATTCTTATGCAACATGTCTTCAAAATATTTGACAAGACTGGAAAATTCAAGATTGTTCGAAATGTTTATCATTACGATGCTATGTTTTACTCGGTCTTGAGTAGCTTGAGACCCTTATGCTGAGAGGAAGGCTTGATAAAATTCCCCTTCACTGTGACAATCGTGAATGACTGATCGCATTCTTACAGCTGGTTCATTCTCTAAGTAGCCACACATAAATTCTAATTTGTGCTCCAGTGACCAGTTGGGAGGAAAACAATGAGAGAATTGGTGAAGCCATGCTTGTGGATGAATGTCGTTGCCAGAATAGTTAAATTTATTGAATTTACGTGTAGTAATAAGCAGCTTATAGTCAAAATCATCATGTCGACGAGTCGCATATCGGTCATTGTTATGTCGTGTCGGCGGTTGCATCTCAAAATTCGGTGCACCTTGCCAATTTCTTTCATAATTTCCGAAATGCCCTGTGTTATTATTTTGTGGCTGTTCCGTATTTCTATGTCCCTCTTCCCGTATTGGAGCGCAAGTGTCCTCTGAAATATGTATTACCTGTGTCAACTGATCTTGTACTTCCCGGGTTTCTCTTTTGTACTGTGTATTGATTTGATTTTGATTTTGTTTGAATTTTCTAATTTGTTCATACTCTTCTGTATCAGTGAAGGTTATGCGTCTTGTGTCATTCAGATCATCATCTACCTTTGTAGGTAAGGTAGTCAACTGATCCGCAAGTTCGGTTACTTTCTCTGATACTGAACTGATTTCCTCAGTGTGTTTTCTGAAACAAGTTTCAGAGTGTCCATTTGTGTTGAAATCGTATCTACTGTGTACTTTAAGTTTTCCTGAGTTTTTGCAAGTTGCGTAACCGAATCGGTAGATGCAACTGAGTCAATTTTAGCTTGCAATGTGTCGTGATTTTCATGAACAATAGTCTGCAGTTCTTTTATGGCTGCTTCGTGATTCTGTAATGAATTTTCATTACGCGAAAAAATAGGTTCAAATGGCTCTGAGCACTATGGGACTTAACTTCTAAGGTCATCAGTCCCAAAAAATAGGTTGAAAATGCTCACAAATTTGTGTTTTTACTTCATTACAGACTTTTTGAGATTTCGATTCGATTTTAAGTAACTCAGCAGTTAAACCTTCACGTGTTTGTTCAAGCATTAGTTCCACTGAGTCTAGCTTTTGAAGCTGTTGCTGTGTTTGTCTCTGATTTTGTTCCATCGTGTCTAACTGTTGGTGTGTTTGTCTCTGATTTAGTTCCATTGTGTCTAACTTTTGAAGATTTTGTTCCATTGTGTCTAACTTTTGAAGCTTTTGTCCCATTTGTTGCATTAATTGTAATAACAATGCACTGGTGTCTGAAACATGTTTCTCAGTGTAATTCGGCAGTGCATTTGAAAAGCCAATATTCGCATTTTGAAAAGCAGAAAATGTGTCTTGACTTGATTGAGAAACGTGTAATGACTCAAAACCAGAATCTACGGTATTTGCAAAATTGTGTCCTGTCATTTCGGATCCCTGTGGCGAGCTGTTGCCGACCGACCGACCGACAATACTACCCTCTTCACTAGCTGTTTCACTGTCTAAACGATTATTTATTGCCTGATCCATTCCCCTATGCACAATTAGCAAATTACTATGTTGAACATTAGTTAATTCATTACACGGTGGCGCTAGCACACTGCTTTCGACTTCACTGTCATTTCTCAGTTTACTTTGGAGCCTAGTATTACGTTTTTCACACGCCAGTATTGTCACACTATTTCACACGATAACACAGAAAAGTACAATTTGAAGAGCAAAATAAGAAAACACATTAACATAGCATTGAAAATAATATGTGATTAATTGCAAGCACAGCTGCGAAATACTTTGTGCAAATCTATGTGCATGCCACGTGTGTTTTACTGTACAACAATGAAAAACTACAACTACAAAGAAGATTCTCTCTACAATTACGTGCTAGCATTAAACAATAGCTACACTATTTACACAAACTACAAGAAAAAATCAGAAGATTCCAGTGATGTATCCTCGGTTAAGGGTCGGCATATGAAACGTCCCCTTAGAAAAATTAATGAATTACTGTGCTGGTAAACCCCTTACATTATTTGATTATCAAACAGCTGAGCAAAACTGAACGTACTCAGACATTTCTCTCTTTACTTATTCTGGTCATCACTAAACTGACACACAATATTTTTAGCGCAACGCAATCTGACTTTCAATAATCCCTACAAAAGAATGGCCCTGACTAACAATAACCTATACTTTTCATGAATCACTTACCTCACAAAAATCTTCGTTACTCGAGCTACTGCAACACAGCGAGCGCCACTACTTCCAGCTAAATAAAAGATTCTAACTACTGAAGGCACTAACTACTGATAGGCATAGTTAGCAAATGAAAGATTTTGATAGAGAACAAACAATGTATTTACCTTAATAGTGTTCTAAAGTCATAATATATTTATATATATCAGTTAATGATATCCAGTCTTACAAATTTACTGTCTCTGATGGGCACACGTCCAGATCATCCGCTCTCAAAACTGCGCCATCTTACTCTCCACATCCACCACTGCTGGCGGCTCACCTCCAACTGCGCAACACTACGCGCTGTTCACATCCAACTGCCCAACACTACAATAGCGAATATTCCAACAATGCCAACCAGCCACAGACTACACACAGCACAGCCAGTGATTTTCATATAGAGCGCTACGTGGCGTTACCAATATAAAAACCTAAACAGCCTACTTACAAACTTACCAAATAATCCAAGAAAAGCGCTTTTAATGTTTTAGCACCAGCATACACTCTTTTCTCCATCGTTTTCGTACATAACACTTCATTCAAGAGGAACATTCGCGTACACATCTTTGTAAACGTTGTACTAAAGATATAATTATTAAACAATTGACATATGCAGGAAACAATTGACATATGCAGGAAATAACTTTTGGAATAGGTCTTTAAAATTTTTGAAGTAGCTGTGGCTTGCGAAATCTGTTTGTTCATTCAACATAGATTCTGTTTTTTTGATTTTGTGGAGGTATATCTCCAGTTGATCTAACAGGCGTAGGGTGTTACCATTGGCTTCATTATGTAGTACTACCAAATTATTTTCTAGATCGTTGATGACATGTTTCGTTTGCGATCTAAGTTGTGCAATGACTGACTTCTCGAAGTGGTTGAGCCTGAAAGCATTTACGTGTTCCTGAAAACGGGTTTTGAAATTTCTGCCTATTTTCCCTACATAGTAGCCAGGATAACTGGGACATGGTACTCTGTGCACTCCGCTGTTGTTGTATGTTTGCGTATTTGATTTTATGATATGGACGAGTATGTTTCCTATGCATTTCACCTCATTCAAGACAAAAAATAAAGCATGTATATAAACCGTTTATTATTTTAAAGGTAATCGCCATAACTGTTAACAAAGATGTCCCACTGTGAGGCAAGACGATCAATGTCTTCGAGGAAAAGTATTGATAGTTACCTACGGAAACATGATTGTACTCAGGTGTGTGCACCTTTTTGTCCGAAGCAAATTGACGGCCACGAATATCTTCCTTCAAGACTCCAAAAATATGGAAATCGCATGTGGAGAGACTATGGTGGGTGTGTAATGGCTTCCCAGTAAAACTTCTGCAGCGTAGTCGAAACAACCTTGGCAACACATGGGCACATCCACACATCCTCCATACAGTCTCCATCCGTCCCCATTCGATTTCCATACTTTTGGAGCCCGGAGAAAGACATTTGTGGCCGTCGATTTGCTTCGGACGAAGAGATGCACGAATCGGTGCAATCATGGTTCCGTAGACAACCATAAACATTTTACGATAAAGACACTGACCGTCTTGCCTCACAGTGGGATAGGCGTATTACCAGCTATGGCGATTACTTTTGAGATAATAAACAGTTTACTTACTTTCTTTCCATTTGTCACGTTTTCATTTGATTGCCCTTTATACACTACTGGCCATTAAAATTGCTACACCCTGAAGATGACGTGCTACAGACGCGAAATTTAACCGACAGTAAGAAGATGCTGTGATATGAAAATGGTTAGCTTTTCAGAGCATTCACACAAGGTTGGCGCCGGTGGCGACACCTACAACGTGCTGACAAGAGGAAACTTTCCAAC
Source organism: Schistocerca cancellata (assembly GCF_023864275.1). NCBI lineage: Eukaryota > Metazoa > Arthropoda > Insecta > Orthoptera > Acrididae > Schistocerca > Schistocerca cancellata. The sequence continues at coordinate 141,417,501 of NC_064633.1, forward strand.
CGATTTCTCATACACAAACAGCAGTTGACCGGCGTTGCCTCGTGAAACGTTGTTGTGATGCCTCGTGTAAGGAGGAGAAATGCGTACCATCACGTTTCCGACTTTGATAAAGGTCGGATTGTAGCCTATCGTGATTGCGGTTTATCGTATCACGACATTGCTGCTAGCGTTGGTCGAGATCCAATGACTGTTAGCAGACTATGGAATCTGTGGGTTCAGGAGGGTAATACGGAACGCTGTGCTGGATCCCAATGGCCTCGTATCATTAGCAGTCGAGATGACAGGCATCTTATCCGCATGGCTGTAACGGATCCTACAGCCACGTCTCGATCCCTGAGTCAACAGATGGGGACGTTTGCAAGACTACAACCATCTGCACGAACAGTTCGACGACGTTTCCAGCAGCATGGACTATCAGCTCAGAGACCATGGCTGCAGTTACCCTTCACGCTGCGTCACAGACAGGACCGCCTGCAATGGTGTGCTCAACAACGAACCTGGGTGCACGAATGGCAAAACGTCATTTTTTCGGATGAATCCAGGTTCTGTTTACAGCATCATGATGGTCGCATCCGTGTTTGGCGACATCGCGGTGAACGCACATTGGAAGCGTGTATTCGTCATCGCCATACTGGCGTATCGCCCGGCGTGATGGTGTGGGGGGCCATTGGTTACACGTCTCGGTCACCGCTTGTTCGCACTGACGGCACTTTGAACAGTGGGCGTTACATTTCAAATGTGTTACGACCCGTGGCTCTACCCTTCAATCGATGCCTGCAAAACCGTACATTTCAGCACGATAATGCACGACCGCATGTTGCAGGTCCTATACGGGCCTTTCTGGATACAGAAAATGTTCGACTCCTGCCCTGGCCAGCAGTCTCCAGATCTCTCACCAATTGAAAACGTCTGGTCAATGGTGGCCGAGAAACTGGCTTGTCACAATAAGCCAGTCAGTACTCGTGATGAACTGTGGTATCGTGTTGAAGTTGCATGGGCACCTGTACCTGTACACGTCATCCAAGCTCTGTTTGACACAATGCCCAGGAGTATCAAGGCCGTTATTACGGCCAGAGGTGGTTGTGCTGGGTACTGTTTTCTCAGGATCTATGCACCCAAATTCAGTGAAAATGTAATCACATGTCAGTTCTAGTATAATATATTTGTCCAATGAATACCCGTTTATCATCTGCATTTCTTCTTGGTGTAGCAGTTTTAATGGCCAGTAGTGTATGTTCGTTTAGTCGTTAATTATGTGTTGCTCATTGTAAGTCCTTTTTTATTGAAATTTCCTGTAATGTTAACTCTTTTCTGTTGCGCGTCCATCTAACTTTCATATCTTCTTTCATACTTCATGATTCATCGCCATGCTCTCTGCGTGTTCCACAAAGGGTGAATGACTATTTTCATTTTTCCAGCGTTTTATACGTTCTTTGTATCATAATCTGACAAATTATGACTGTCATTCGCAGTACAATTATTTGCAGTCTGGACACTTTAACTGATTATAGTCCTTGGTTTTTCCGTTGATGGGTGTGTTTCTTGTCCTGCATTTTATGCGTGAGCCTTGTTTCTTCAGTGTACTTGGTATCTTGTGTGTGTATTTGTTTGTGTGAGTAACTGTGTACCATTTTACTTTTATTTTTTGTTAGTCTTGTTTGAGTTTTTGTTTGAGTTTTTCTGTACTCCGTGGTTGTGTCTACGGTGGTGTCCGTCTCACTTGAGAGCGCGTCTAATCTGCGTTTCAGTGCAGCCATTCTTCTGGAAGGTTTTCTTCAGGAGCTGCATCTCAGTAGGCAGACTGCCCTTGTCGCATATGTCATGACTCATGAGCTCTGCGGTGAAGGGTAGTGGGCACGGATTTCCGTTGATCTGGGTGGTGGCACCTGTTGGCATTGAGGTACAGGTCTGTGTGCGTTTTGTTTCGGTAGACCGAGTGTCCCATAGTGCCATCCGCTTTCTTCTAATATAGAATATCGAGGATGGGTAGGCACCTATTTTATTTTTCTAATTCCACTGTGAACTTGATGTTCTTGTGTATGCTGTTCAGATGGTTGAGAAGTTCTTTTAGGGTGTCCTCGCCGTGCGGCCAGACCGCGAAAGTATCGTCTACGTACCGATAAAAGAACTTGGGTTTAGGTAAATGGCTCTGAGCACTATGGGACTTAACTTCTAAGGTCATCAGTCCCCTAGAACTTAGAATTAATTAAACCTAACTAACCTAAGGACATCACACACATCCATGCCCGAGGCAGGATTCGAACCTGCGACCGTAGCGGTCGCGCGGTTCCAGACTGTAGCGCCTAGAACCGCTCGGCCACCTCGGCCGACCCAAGGCGATATCCTCGAGGTATTTAATGTACGGGTTAGCGATACATGGTGCCAGTGGGGATCGCATAGCGACTCCATCCACCTGTTGGTAAAACTTGCCCTCACACTGGAAATACGACTCCTTAAAACTGTTTGAGAATCAGAAGACACAGTGGAACTGTGTAAACGGGGCTTAACGCACGCTTGGGCGGTTGCTACTGACTGGGAGACAGCCGGTTCCAACCCCTGTGACGGAAGAAATTTCCACCGCCAGTGTTCAACCGGCAAGAGGAAGAGACGTAGTAGCGCAAAGTACCTGACTAGCAGAATTGGTGCCATTGTCATGGTTTAAATACCAAACCTTTTCGTAGTGTCTTGTGGAGTGAGGAGACGAAACACTGTTGATGGTGACCCGGCCACCGAACGGGGACATTAAGCTCTGCGTCCACGCTCGTGTGTAACACTCAAGGAAAAGCCTCAGCATATGTACAGCCCAGTCCTATTTAAGAAAAGACTTTCTAATTGAGTAACAATCATGTTTCTGTCTATGGAGTAATATAGCACACTTAATTAAACTGGGTGGACAGAAATATGGAAACACCAAAATTATAACACATTACCATTTTCCACTAAGATACTGGAACCCCGTCGGCATTCAAAACAGCTTCCAGACGTCCTTCAACAGAATCTTATATCATTCTTCCTGCAAAGTAGTGGAAAGTTCAGGTAAGATTGATGGAGGTGGATACGGGTTCCCGGGTTCGATTCCCGGCGGGGTCAGGGATTTTCTCTGCCTCGTGATGGCTGGGTGTTGTGTGATGTCCTTATGTTAGTTAGGTTTAAGTAGTTCTAAGTTCTAGGGGACTGATGACCATGGATGTTAAGTCCCATAGCGCTCAGAGCCATTTGAACCATTTGATGGAGGTGGATAGCGATCACGTACCCTTCTCTCGAAAGCTGACCACAAATGCCCGATAATACTGGGAACTGGTGATTGTAGAGCCCATCAGAGATGCGATAATTCATCGTCGTGCTTACAAGAACAGTACTGGACGATGCGAGCTGTGTGAACTGCAGCCCTGCTGTCTTGAACATAGCATCGCTATAGAGGAACAAACACTGTACCGTGGGATGGACCTGATAAGCCAAACTGGTCGCATAGTCCTCAGTAGCAATGCAACCTTGCAGAGTAACCATGAGACGCATGGTTGGCACTTAAATTCGGTCAGAAGTTGGGCTCAGCCTACACCAAGACACATCTGACCAAATGACTTTCTTCTATTGTTCCAAAATCCAGGTTTTATGGCATCGGCACCACGTTTTCCTGTTCCAGGAACTCCATCACTGATGTGTGGATTTGGAATTCCAACTCGCACTGCAATTCCCTGCATCTGGATCTGCCTTCGTGTTGTTTTGCCGCAGATGAAGTTCGTGAGTGCGACTTTCACTTCTGCATTGAATTTTGTGGTTGTCGTTGCCATATTTTTCGTCACAATGGTCTTCAATGACCGTGTGTCAAGAACAAAATGGTTCAAATGGCTCTGAGCACTATCGGACTTAGTCCGTAGCTCGTGGTCGTGCGGTAGCGTTCTCGCTTCCCACGCCCGGGTTCGATTCCCGGCGGGGTCAGGGATTTTCTCTGCCTTGTGATGACTGGGTGTTGTGTGATGTCCTTAGGTTAGTTAGGTTTAAGTAGTTCTAAGTTCTAGGGGACTGATGACCATAGATGTTAAGTCCCATAGTGCTCAGAGCCATTTGAACTATCGGACATAACTTCTGAGGTCATCAGTCCCCTAGAACTTAGAACTACTTAAACCTAACTAACCTAAGGACATCACACACATCCATGCCCGAGGCAGGATTCGAACCTGCGACCGTAGCGATCCTGCGGTTCCAGACTGTAGCGCCTAGAACCGTACGGCCACCCCGGCCGGCTGTCAAGAACACTCAACAGACACTTACTGGATGATGTTTTTACGCTTTCTCTGTATGCGGTATAAATCTTCGATATGGAGCCTGCTGAAACGCCGTTCGGTTACCGTGGTTATGGAAGCAGACAGCCGGCGGAGTGGCCGAGCGGTTCTGGGCAATACAGTCTGGAACCGCGCGACCGCTACGGTCGCAGGTTCGAATCCTGCCTCGGGCATGGATGTGTGTGATGTCCTTAGGTAAGTTAGGTTTAAGTAGTTCTAAGTTCTAGGTGACTGATGACCTCAGAAGTTAAGTCCCATAGTGCTCAGAGTCATTTTTTGAAGCAGACACCCTACGAGCACCAACAATTTTCCCAGTTTTTAATTCGCTTAGCTCCGACACAATGCACTCATAACTATAACACTGTTCGTACCATGACTGACACTTGGCCGGCCGGAGTGGCCGAGCGGTTCTAAGCGCTACAGTCTGGAACCGCGTGACCGCTGCGGTCGCAGGTTCGAATCCTGCCTCGGGCATGGATGTGTGTGATGTCCTTAGGTTAGTTAGGTTTTAGTAGTTCTAAGTTCTAGGGGACTGATGACCTCAGAAGTTAAGTCCCATAGTGCTCAGAGCCATTTGAACCATTTTGAACGACTGACACTTGCAACATGTTAAGGACACTGCACAGGTCCGTTCGTGGTCAAATACAAAAGCGCAACCTCCAGGCTTGGCTAGCACCTGTAGTCATGTTCAAGCTGTATTTTTCGCGATGTTTCCATATTTTTGTCCAGCCCCTGAACGATTCGAATGATAGCAGTCATGGGTCTATTGCGTAATTAACTGACAATCTGATAAACTTATTCAGCAGTATGATTCATTAATATCAGTTTTCCTCAGCCATCTGGACCTAACGATAATTTGCCAAGGTAGAGGACCATCGGATGGTGGGGGCGGACCATTTTTAATATACTCCAGTCAGTTAATTTCAAATAGGACAACATAAGTCAGTAAGGTTCAGAGGTGCTGCATTCAAATTTCTACTACAGACACGACATATTGTACGTGTAAACGATCTTCCCCTGCGGCCGCAGTCCTAGCGCGATGTCTGATTTATAGTCTTAATGCCAGGAGCTCTCATCGCCCCACCGCAGGGGCCGTCTTCACTGCCACCCCTGGTAATGTTGGCGATAGAAACTACATTCTCACGGAGTATGCACACTGCCACTCCAATGCATAAAATCAAGGAGAGACTCCCTCCATTTCGTTGCACACCTGGGAAGGGATCACTTCGCCATAGATCTTAGTGTGCAAGTTGACGTCATATTTATTTGGCATGAAACATCGTCCATCATCTTGGAAGCACTCTCAGGTTCATTCAGATTAGGAGTAGTTAGGTCGCCTCGCGATAGTACACCGACGTGATAAAAGCCATGGGATAGCGATATGCACATATACAGATGGCGCCAGTATCCCGTATACAATGAATAGTAGGGCAGTGCATTGGCGGAGCTGTCATTTGTACTTCACAGTCCATCTCGGAAATCGTTAGGGAATTCAGTATTCCGAGATCCACAGAGTGAAGAGTGCACCGAGGACACCAAATTCCAGGCATTATCTCTCACTACGGACAACGCAGTGGCCGATGGCCTTCACTTAACGACCGAGAGCAACGGCGTTTCCGTTGAGCAGTCAGTGGTGACGGGCAAGCAACATTGTATAAAATAACCGCAGAAGTCATTGTGACACGTTCGACGAAAGTGTCAGTGAGGACACTGCGGCGAAATTTAGCGTTAATAGGCTATGGCAGCAGACGACCTACGCTACTGCTTTTGCCAACAGCACGACATAGCCCGCAGCGTCTCTTGTCGGCTCGTTACCATATCAGTTGGACCGTAGACGATTGGAAAGCCGTGGCCTGGTCCGATGAGACCCGATTTCGGTTGGTAAGAGCCGATGGTAGGTTTCGAGTGTGGCACACACCCCACGAAGCCATGGACCCAAGCTGTCAACTAGATTCTTTACAAGCTTGTGTTAGCTCCATAACTGTGTGTGGACTGTGTTCACATAGAACTGACTGGGTCATCTGGTCCAACTGAAGCGGTTATTGACGAAATGGCTGTGTTCGGCTACTTGGAGACCGTTTGCTGCCACTCATTGACTTCATATTGAAACTCTGTTAGTAATTATGTCGTAAGACGCACGGAAACATGTGTGTGACGTTCCGTCTCTGACAATAATGACATTGTAATTGAGAACAAGAAAGAAACGGAAGTAGCAACAGAAAATTAATTTCTCCTCCTACGAATTATAGAGCAATCAATTCTCAACTATCTGACTGCGAGTTTTAAAGAAGATTCTCTAATACCTCCTAACAACTGTTCTTCAATGCTCCACTAAGTAACAGACAACTTACCTCATCTTGCCGCTGCAACTGAGTGATCAGCAACATGCTAGAATATTTCAAAAGCAATACTGCGATCCATGCAGAGTGTAATGCATGGACTAATTGCAACAACTACTGCTATATTTTTATATATATAGAAATTGAACGTTCAGGAGGGGTTTGGTCAACTAAACTCAAACGATGTAAAGAAAAATTAAAGAAATCAATGAAGTCTATAAGCTATTATATTTGCAATATATTATTTAAACACTGTCAAACTTTACACAGACTTTTAATTATTCCACAATGTCTATACTCAATAAACACGTTTCTCGCCACGACATAGATACGAATATTTCTCTCAAAGTATGCATATAAAAATTTGACCTACGGTGGCAGGTTCGAATCCTGCCTCGGGCATGGATGTGTGTGATGTCCTTAAGTTGGTTAGGTTTAAGTGGTCCTAAGTTCTAGGGGACTGATGACCCAGAAGTTAAGTCCCATCGTGCTCAGAGCCATTTGAACCATTTTTGAACAAATTTGACAAAATCCCTCCAGTGCGCAAGCAACCAACAACTACGTGCAGCGAAAAGGTAAATTACCAAAAATCCTCAGTTAATACCAAAGTCTCTCCGGCGCTACTAGCGCGATCACGGCAGACTGCGACATCTCACATCTCGCGGCTTCCTTCCACCGCACACTGCGTCCAACCATTTCCGGCTCAACAACTGTTCGCTGGTTACTACGCGCGATAATAATACCTCAGACTCAGAGTTTGTGAATGCACACAGCAGAATCATAGACATCCGCCTTTCAATGTCGACAAACAACGATGGAATTTTTATGGATGTCAATGCGCCATGTCACCAAATTGTTCGCTGTTTGTTTGAAGAATATTTTCGACAATACGAGCGAATGATCTGGCCATTTAGACCGCCGGACTTGAATCCTATCGAACATTGACGGGCATAATCTAGAGGTTAGTTTGTGTACCAAATCCTGCACAGCAACACTTTCGCAATTATGGACGGTTATAGAGGTAACATGGTTCAGTATTTCTGCAGGAGATTTGCAACGACTTGTTGAGGCCATGCCGTATCGAGTTGCTTCACTAAGCCAGACAAAAGGAGTTCCGGGGCTTTATTAGGAGGTATCCCATGGCTTTTGCCACCCCAGCGTAGTGCGCAAGTTACCGCCGTATTTAACTGACTAGGACTGACCTCTTTGCGTAAATTCAGATTAGTGGTAGTTAGGTAGCAACGGCCTTACCGCATTGGTAACACCGGTTCCCTTCAGATCGCCGAAGTTAAGCGTTGTCGGGCTTGGCTAGCACTTGAATGGGTCACCGTCCAGGTCTGCCGAGTGCTACGGGCAAGCGGGGTGCACTCAGCCCTTGTGATCCCAACTGAGGAGCTACTTGACTGAGAAGTAGCGGCACCGGTCAGGAAACTGACAATAACCGCGAGAGCGATATGCTGACCTCATGCTCCGCCACACCCGCATCTCGTGACGCCTAAGGTCTGAGGGTGACATGGCGGCCGGTCGGTCCCCTTGGGCTTTCGAGGCCTGTCCGCACAGAGTTTGTTTTTGGCAGTTAGGTATCGTCGCGATACCAAGGCTACTTCGCCCGCCTTCATTTCGCAAGTACGAGGCTTGGTTGCTCGCTGCCAGTATCATGCGTCAACGATGCCGGGGAATTGTCGTGCTGCTCCCGTCTGTGTCCGTAACCGATATTTCTCATGTCTAACCACATCTCTCTTGACTTTTGCCTCCAATTGTTGATCTCATTTTTCTGAATACAACTCTCTAGACGCTGGACGATCTCATAGTCTAGTTTTTTGTTATGTTTTTTACAGTACTGGCCATTAAAATTGCCACACCTCGAAAATGACGTGCTACAGACGCGAAATTTAACCGACAGAAAGAAGATGCTGTGCTATGCAAATGATTAGCATTTCAGAGCATTCACACAAGGTTGGCGCCGGTGGCGGCACTTACAACGTCATGACATGAGGTAAGTTTCCAACCGATTTCTCATACACAAACAGCAGTTGACCGGTGTTTCCTGGCGAAACGTTGTTGTGATGCCTCGTGTAAGGAGGAGAAATGCGTACCATCACGTTTCCGACTTTGATAAAGGTCGGATTGTAGCCTATCGCGAATGCGGTTTATCGTATCGCGACATTGCTGCTCGCGTTGGTCGAGATCCAATGACTGTTAGCAGAATATGGAGTCGGTGGGTTCAGGAGGGTAATACGGAACGCCGAGCTGGATCCCAACGGCCTCGTATCACTAGCAGTCGAGATGACAGGCATCTTATCCGCATGGCTGTAACGGATCGTGCAGCCACGTCTCGATCCCTGAGTCAAAAGACGGGGACGTTTGCAAGACAACGACCATCTGCACGAACAGTTCGACGACGTTCGCAGCAGCATGGACTATCAGCTCGGAGACCATGGGTGCGGTTACCCTTGACGCTGCATCACAGACAGAAGCGCCTGCGATGGTGTACTCAACGACGAACCTGGGTGCACGAATGGCAAAACGTTATTTTTTCGGACAAATCCAGGTTCTGTTTACAGCATCATCCGTGTTTGGCGACATCGCGGTGAAAGCACATTGGAAGCGTGTATTCGTCATTGCCATACTGGCGTATCACCCGGCGTGATGGTCTGGGGTGCCATTGGTTACACGTCTCGGTCACCTATTGTTCGCATTGATGGCACTTTGAACAGTGGACCTTACATTTCAGATGTGTTACGATCCGTGGCTCTACCCTTCATTCGATCCCTGCGAAATCCCACATTTCAGCAGGATAATGCACGATCGCATGTTGCAGGTCCTTCACGGGCCTTTCTGGATACAGAAAATGTTCGACTGCTGCCCTAGCCAGCACATTCACCAGATCTCTCACCGATTGAAAACGTCTGGTCAATGGTGGCCGAGCAACTGGCTCGTCACAATACGCCAGTCGCTACTCTTGATGAAGTGTGGTATCGTGTTGAAGCTGCATGGGCAGCTGCACCTGTACACGCCATCCAAGCTCTGTTTGACTCAATGCCCGGGCGTATCAAGGCCGCTATTACGGCCAAAGGTGGTTGTTCTGGGTACTGATTTCTCAGGATCTATGCACCCAAATTGCGTGAAAATGTAATCACATGTCAGTTGTAGTATAATATATTTGTCCAATGAATACCCGTTTATCATCTGCATTTCTTCTTGGTGTAGCAGTTTTAGTGGCCGGTAGTGTACTTTTCCAACAGGAGAGCATACTGGCAGATAATCCATAACTGAGGGTTGTTTCATAGCGTAACAAGGCTACATCTCGTTTATTCTGTTTTTGATGAACAATACGAGGATCCCAATGGGGATGGTCAATATTGAGGATATGATAGGAACGAACATTCGAAGTAAAAACGTCCAGTAAACAAGGGCTCTAAAATGTACGCCTTAAGAGCTATGAGTAATTCGTCAGCTTCGATACTGTGAAACAAATCTCTTCTAGTGCAAGCTCTTTGCTTTCCATATTTTCGAAGCAGGTAGTATCTACCAAAACAAGCAAAAAATTTACAGGAAACATTGGCTCTAAAATGCATACCTCCAGAGCTATGAGCACTTCTTCGTCTTCGATACTGTGAAACATTTCTCTTCCATTGCAAGCTCTTTACTTTCCATATTTTGGGAGGAGGTAGTATGCACCAAAACAACCAAAAATCGTCTAGTAAACGTTGATTCTGAACTGCACATCTTAAGAGCTATGATCTATTGTTCAGTAGAAATGTGTTTCACCGTAGCGAAGATGGACAAGTGCTCATAGGTCTTAAGATGTGCATTTTTGTTTACTAGACATTTTCTTCTAGCGTTGGTACACACTACCTCCGCCCAAAATATGATAAACAACGAGTGTGCGGTAGAAGAGATCTGTTTCGTAGTATCGAAGATGAAGCCTCTTCGATTTTAGAACCCATGTTTACTAGATTTTTTTACTTAGAATGATCATTCCTGTCACATCCCTGAATATTAACCATTCCTTCTGGAACATACTGTATAAGTTGACTCCTTTAAGTGCTTGTGTTTTGCCTGTAGCAATCCTCCTCTGTCCTCCCTGTTTAATACTATTTATTCTGGCAACAGAAATGCCTGCTTGATGAGAAAAAGCCCGATGCTTCCACAATCAGTGGTTAGGCGATTTACAGGTAGGAATTCCTTCACCTGCTTACAGGGAAATCGTAAATTAGGTATTTCATTTGAATCTTTGCAAAATCATCTTCGCTACAATCTGGCCGGAGTGGCCGAGCGGTTCTAGGCGCTACAGTCTGGAACAGCGCGGCTGCTACGGTCGCAGGTTCGAATCCTGCCTCGGGCATGGACGTGTGTGATGTCCTTAGGTTAGTTAGGTTTAAGTAGTTCTAAGTTCTATGGGACTGAAGACCTCAGAAGTTAAGTCCCATAGTGCTCAGAGCCATTGACAGACTAAGTGCCGGCTCCAGGTTTCAACCACTCCTCACTTTCGTCGCCATATCAACAGCATACAGACGACACTGCACCCTGTCATCACTATCACTTACCCGAAACAGTTACGACCCCTGACACGCAAGCTACACTAATGGCATCATCAGGCCATGCGTCAGGCCATGAGCCATGCAAGCAAGTTCGGCGTGGTGTGACGTGGACAAGCTCAGTGAGGCTGCTAGGATTACATGCACAAGGCAAAAAGTTGCATCACGATAATGCCAGACCGCAAACAAGAAAAGTGACACCGCAAAAATTGAGCGCGGCGCACGTTGGTACGGCATCCGAGGTGCAGTTCCTTCATGATACTGCAGTTACGTTTCCAAAAGACAAAGAGTGTGCTTGTGTTTGAAAATAGCGTGTTAGTGTGTTTCATATACAATATAGCGAGTCTCAAAACGAAGCTAATTTCTCTTATTTCGTCTTCGCGGTCCTTTCTTGGCGGTAGTAGAAACTTTCTGCAGTCACCTGCAAATTGACGGTTCTCTAAATTTTCTCAATAGTATTTCGTGAATAGAACTCATTCTTAACTATGTCCTTAACAGATCACGAAACGTACTATCGACTATTGCTAATTCCAACCTGGATGAATCGAATTTCTTTGTAAATCGAATTAGTTGTCTATACCCTTCAAAAAGCCTCGATAAATCGAAGAATTTCTGTGTGTTTTGGTACACTCGATAAACCGATGCGACTGTTATGACAGATTACCCCTTAAAACACTGAACATAATTCGAATTCAGCGGCTATGTAATGCTCAGTAATTCGAACTGCTTCGTCAGTTGTTCAGATAATTATTTCGTCATTCAACTCTTCAGAGACCCCTTTGTTTTGTCAACAATGCTTAACTTATTACAGTACACACAAAAGTTGTAAAAATGTCATCAATGAAGTATTTAACTTTCATAGAAAAGAAGCAGGTTACTGAGACCGGAGCCGAGAAAAAGAAGATTTAGCGAAAACTTTCTAAACTCCGTCAATCCTGAAAAAGGGAGAAAACACTGACGAAAATATATCATGAGGAGAGAGGAAGCGGTCCCAGGTAGATGACTTCTCATATTTTAAGAGTACTTATTGCAATGATTTTGTCAATATAGAGAGCAAAGCGTACTTGCCGTAGGTTGTATGCAAAGAAAAGGAGGTAAACCATATACACACACCAAAAAAAAGTTTGCATCACCCCGGTTCCCAGGACTCCTAAAGATAGACGTTGACTGTGGATATTGTGTCGCAGAGATGTCACTATACCCGCCCAAAGTTGTAAACAACTACGCATGAGCAGCGCCTCTTAGACGGAGGGGGTCTGACAGCCGATCAGTTCCAGTCATTCCACCAACAAGGAGGTGCAAAGCTCGTGTTGTCTGTAGTTCGACTATGCCTAGACGGTCAATACCTCGGTTCGATCGTGTTCGCATTGTTACTTTGTGGCAGGAAGGGCTCTCAAGAAGGGAAGTGTCCAAGCGTCTCGGAGTGAACGAAAGTGCCGGCCGGTGTGGTCGAGCGGTTCTGGGCGCTACAGTCTGGAACCGCGCGACCGCTACGCTCGCAGGTTCGAATCCTGCCTCGGGCATGGATGTAAGTGATGTCCTTAGGTTAGTTAGGTTTAAGTAGTTCTAGGGGACTGATGACCTCAGCAGTTAAGTCCCATAGTGCTCAGAGCCGTGAACGAAAGCGATGTTGTTCGGACATGGAGGAGATACAGAGAGACAGGAACTGTCGATGATCTGCCTCGCTGAGGCCCTCCAAGGGCTACTACTGCAGTGGATGACCGCTACTTACGGATTACGGTTCGGAGGAACCCTGACAGCAACGCCATCATGTTGAATAATGCTTTTCGTACAGCCACAGGACGTCGTGTTATCACTCAAACTGTGCACAATAGGCTGCATGATGCGCAGCTTCACTCCCGACGTCCATAGCGAGGTCCATCTTCACAACCACGATACCATGCAGCCCGATACAGATGGGCCCAACAATATACCGAATGGACCGCTCAGGGTTGGCGTCACGTTCTCTTCACCGATGAGTGTCGCATATGCCTTCAACCACTCAATCGTCGGAGACGTGTTTGGAGGCAACCCGGCCAGACTGAACGCCTTAGACACACTGTCCAGTGAGTGCAGCAAGGCGGAGGTTCCCTGCTGTTTTGGGGTGGCATTATGTGGGACCGACGCACGCTGCTGGTGGTCATGGAAGGCACTGTAGCGAGTGTACGATACGCCTATGCCGTCCTCCGACCGATAGTGCAACCATATCAGCAGCATACTGGAGAGGCATTCGTCTTCATGGACGACAATTCGCGCCCCCATCGTGTACATCTTGTGAATGGCTTCCTTCAGGACAACGACATCGCTCGACTAGAGTGGCCAGCATGTTCTCCAGGCATGAACCCTATCAAACATGCCTGGGAAAGATTGGATCACTACTAGTCATTTTCCTCTTCCACTCGCAAATGGAGGGAAAAACGACTATCTGTGTGCTTCTGTAGGTGGCCCAATTTCTGTTGTCTTCCCGCCCGTCGCGGTCGTTACTCGAAATATAACTTGGAGCTACGTAGTAGAATCGTGCCGACCGGAGTGGCCGTGCGGTTCTAGGCGCTACAATCTGGAGCCGAGCGACCGTTACAGTCGCAGGTTTGAATCCTGCCTCGGGCATGGACGTGTGTGATGTCCTTAGGTTAGTTAGGTTTAATTCTAAGTTCTAGGAGACTGATGACCTCAGAAGTTAAGTCGCATAGTGCTCAGAGCCATCTGAACCATTTTTTTTAAGTCAGAGTAAATTGCGTACTGTATAAATTTTCTCAATAGTGTTCGCTCTAGGGCAGGGCATGCGGCGCAAATCAAGTATCAATGCGGCCCAAGAAGTGAGCATCTGTCACATGATCGTTGGAAAAAAGGTCCATAAAATTACGTTTATGTAAATTTATGGTAAACTGAAACACAATCCTAAAGTTGGGATGAAATACGCAGCCATTCTTTTCGATTTTATGTAGGAATTTGAAAATCTGTTTCAGTATCTTCGAAAAAATAATTAAAATTTTTGTGTTTATGCGATACATTTTACAGATAGTATTGATGCATTGACAGAAGAATTTTAGATGGAATGCATAATGTTGTAGTCTCTCATCCAGCTAAAAGAAATATATAGTAATGTCTCTTTATTGGACTTCTACAAATCATACCTGCTCAGGGCCAAATACCTATTGTTGCATAGTCATGCATTGTATACGTCATCCTTGGAAGGACATACCTTTGTGAACAGTTATTTTTCAAGAGTAAAGCATACAAACATTAAAAATAGATTCAAAATCTCAGATGAAACATTGAAAAATTCTGAGAGTTTCAACCACTTCGATCGAACCTGATACTTATACATTAGTTTCGCAAATTCGAAGTCAAATGTCACATCAATTCTCCGATCTGTAATTAATAAAAAATTGTTAGTGAAATCTCATATAAGATGTCAAATTAATTCCATCTCGCTCTTTTACAATAAAGAATTATCAGTCGGCGGTTATTGTTCGTGACTGTATACAGCCTCTTACAATAAAGTTTTGTGAATCAAGTCAGAACGGTCGATAGGCGGGTTATGGAGCCCCTCAGGAAAATAGCGGGTAGGTCGGGGAAGAATGCCAGTGTGTACTCGGTGTGCTTGCCGGGGGGTCTCGTCCGTAATGTGGAGGAGGCCCTTCCGGCAGCTATTGAACGCACTGGGTGTGACCGGCTGCCGATAGTAGCACATGTCGGAACGAATGACGCCTGCCGCTTGGGTTCTGAGGCCATCCTTGGTTCCTTCCGGCGGCTGGCTGATTTGGTGAAGACAACCAGCATCGCACGCGGAGTGCAAGCTGAGCTTAATATCTGCAGCATAGTGCCCAGAGTCGATCGCGGTCCTCTGGTTTGGAGCCGTGTGGAGGGTCTAAACCAGAGGCTCAGACGACTCTGCGACTATAATGGTTGCAAATTCATCGACCTCCGTTATTGGGTGGAGAACTGTAGGGCCCCCCTAGACAGGTCAAGTGTGCACTACACACCGGAAGCAGCTACTAGGGTAGCAGAGTACGTGTGGCGTGCACACGGGGGTTTTTTAGGTTAGAGGGACCCCCCCTTGGGCGAAACGATAAAACACCTGACGGCTTACCAGAGAGGACATTATCATCGTTGATAAAGAACGTCCGTCCTCAGAGACCAAAAACAGGAAAAGTTAACGTAATATTGGTAAACTGCAGGAATATCCAGGGCAAGGTTCCTGAATTAGTATCTCTTATTGAAGGAAATAGTGCGCATATAGTATTAGGAACGGAAAGTTGGTTAAAACCGGAAGTGAACAGTAACGAAATCCTAGACACAGAATGGAATATATACCGCAAGGATAGGATAAACGCCAATGGTGGAGGAGTATTTATAGCAGTAAAGAATTCAATAATATCCAGTGAAGTTATTAGCGAATGCGAATGTGAAATAATCTGGGTTAAGCTAAGTACACTCCTGGAAATGGAAAAAAGAACACATTGACACCGGTGTGTCAGACCCACCATACTTGCTCCTGACACTGCGAGAGGGCTGTACAAGCAATGATCACACGCACGGCACAGCGGACACACCAGGAACCGCGGTGTTGGCCGTCGAATGGCGCTAGCTGCGCAGCATTTGTGCACCGCCGCCGTCAGTGTCAGCCAGTTTGCCGTGGCATACGGAGCTCCATCGCAGTCTTGAACACTGGTAGCATGCCGCGACAGCGTGGACGTGAACCGTATGTGCAGTTGACGGACTTCGAGCGAGGGCGTATAGTGGGCATGCGGGAGGCCGGGTGGACGTACCGCCGAATTGCTCAACACGTGGGGCGTGAGGTCTCCACAGTACATCGATGTTGTCGCCAGTGGTCGGCGGAAGGTGCACGTGCCCGTCGACCTGGGACCGGACCGCAGCGACGCACGGATGCACGCCAAGACCGTAGGATCCTACGCAGTGCCGTAGGGGACCGCACCGCCACTTCCCAGCAAATTAGGGACACTGTTGCTCCTGGGGTATCGGCGAGGACCATTCGCAACCGTCTCCATGAAGCTGGGCTACGGTCCCGCACACCGTTAGGCCGTCTTCCGCTCACGCCCCAACATCGTGCAGCCCGCCTCCAGTGGTGTCGCGACAGGCGTGAATGGAGGGACAAATGGAGACGTGTCGTCTTCAGCGATGAGAGTCGCTTCTGCCTTGGTGCCAATGATGGTCGTATGCGTGTTTGGCGCCGTGCAGGTGAGCGCCACAATCAGGACTGCATACGACCGAGGCACACAGGGCCAAGACCCGGCATCATGGTGTGAGGAGCGATCTCCTACACTGGCCGTACACCACTGGTGATCATCGAGGGGACACTGAATAGTGCACGGTACATCCAAACCGTCATCGAACCCATCGTTCTACCATTCCTAGACCGGCAAGGGAACTTGCTGTTCCAACAGGACAATGCACGTCCGCATGTATCCCGTGCCACCCAACGTGCTCTAGAAGGTGTAAGTCAACTACCCTGGCCAGCAAGATCTCCGGATCTGTCCCCCATTGAGCATGTTTGGGACTGGATGAAGCGTCGTCTCACGCGGTCTGCACGTCCAGCACGAACGCTGGTCCAACTGAGGCGCCAGGTGGAAATGGCATGGCAAGCCGTTCCACAGGACTACATCCAGCATCTCTACGATCGTCTCCATGGGAGAATAGCAGCCTGCATTGCTGCGAAAGGTGGATATACACTGTACTAGTGCCGATATTGTGCATGCTCTGTTGCCTGTGTCTATGTGCCTGTGGTTCTGTCAGTGTGATCATGTGATGTATCTGACCCCAGGAATGTGTCAATAAAGTTTCCCCTTCCTGGGACAATGAATTCACGGTGTTCTTATTTCAATTTCCAGGAGTGTATCAAAGGTGGGTCAGATATGATAGTCGGATGCTTCTATAGACCACCTGCATCAGCAACCGTAGTAGTTGAGCGCCTCAGAGAGAACCTGCAGAACGTCGTGAAGAAGTTTCGTGATCATACTATTGTAATAGGGGGAGACTTCAATCTACCAGGTATAGAATGGGATAGTCACACAATCAGAACTGGAGCCAGGGACAGAGACTCTTGTGACATTATCCTGACTGCCTTGTCCGAGAATTACTTCGAGCAGATAGTTAGAGAACCAACTCGTGAAGCTAACGTTTTAGACCTCATAGCAACAAATAGACCGGAACTTTTCGACTCCGTGAATGTAGAAGAGGGTATCAGTGATCATAAGTCAGTGGTTGCATCAATGACTACAAGTGTAATAAGAAATGCCAAGAAAGGAAGGAAAATATATTTGCTTAACAAGAGTGATAGGGCACAAATCGCAGAATATCTGAGTGACCACCATCAAACGTTCATTTCTGAGGAAGAGGATGTGGAACAAAAATGGAAAAAATTCAGAAACATCGTCCAGTACGCCTTAGATAAGTTCGTACCGACTAAGGTCCAAAGCGAGGGGAAAGATCCACCGTGGTATAACAATCATGTACGAAAGGTACTACGGAAACAAAGAAAGCTTCATCATAGGTTTAAGAGTAGTCGAATCATAGCTGATAAGGAAAAGCTGAACGAAGCGAAAAAGAGCGTAAAGAGAGCAATGAGAGAAGCATTCAACGAATTCGAACATAAAACATTGGCAAACAATCTAAACAAGAACCCTAAAAAGTTTTGGTCATATGTAAAATCGGTAAGCGGATCTAAATCCCCTATTCAGTCACTCGTTGACCACGATGGCACCGAAACAGAGGACGACCGAAGAAAGGCAGAAATACTGAATTCAGTGTTCCGAAACTGTTTCACTGCGGAAAATCGTAACACGGTCCCTGACTTCAGCCGTCGCACGGACGCCAAAATGGAAAATATTGAAATAAACGATATCGGAATTGAAAAACAACTGCTATCACTTAGTAGCGGAAAAGCATCCGGACCAGACGAGGTACCCTTAAGATTCTACAGTGATTATGCTAAAGAACTTGCCCCCTTTCTATCAGCAATTTATCGTAGATCGCTGGAAGAACGTAAAGTACCTAGCGACTGGAAGAAAGCGCAGGTCGTTCCCATTTTCAAGAAGGGTCATAAATCAGATGCGAATAATTATAGGCCTATTTCGCTTACGTCAATCTGTTGTAGAATAATGGAACATGTTTTGTGTTCTCGTATTATGACGTTCTTAGATAATACAAATCTCCTTCATCATAACCAACATGGATTCCGCAAACAGAGATCATGTGAAACTCAGCTCGCCCTATTTGCCCAAGAAATTCACAGTGCCGTAGACACTGGCGAGCAGATTGATGCCGTATTCCTGGACTTCAGGAAGGCATTTGATACGGTTCCGCACTTACGTTTAGTGAAAAAAATACGAGCTTACGGAATATCGGACCAGGTTTGTGATTGGATTCAGGATTTCCTAGAAGAAAGAACACAACATGTCATTCTTAACGGTTCAAAATCTGCAGATGTAGAGGTAATTTCGGGAGTACCGCAAGGAAGCGTGATAGGACCTTTATTGTTTACAATATACATAAATGACTTAGTTGACAACATCGGTAGCTCCGTGAGGCTATTTGCAGATGACACGGTTGTCTACAAGAAAGTAGCAACATCAGAAGACTCGTACATACTCCAGGAAGACCTGCAGAGGATTAATGCATGGTGCGACAGCTGGCAGCTTTCCCTAAACGTAGATAAATGTAATATAATGCGCATACATAGGGGCAGAAATCCATTCCAGTACGATTATGCCATAGGTGGTAAATCATTGGAAGCGGTAACGACCGTAAAATACTTAGGAGTTACTATCCGGAGCGATCTGAAGTGGAATGATCACATAAAACAAATAGCGGGAAAAGCAGGCGCCAGGTTGAGATTCATAGGAAGAATTCTAAGAAAATGTGACTCATCGACGAAAGAAGTAGCCTACAAAACGCTTGTTCGTCCGATTCTTGAGTATTGCTCATCAGTATGGGACCCTTACCAGGTTGGATTAATAGAAGAGATAGACATGATCCAGCGAAAAGCAGCGCGATTCGTCATGGGGACATTTAGTCAGCGCGAGAGCGTTACGGAGATGCTGAACAAGCTCCAGTGGCGGACACTTCAAGAAAGGCGTTACGCAATACGGAGAGGTTTATTACCGAAATTACGAGAGAGCACATTCCGGGAAGAGATGGGCAACATATTACTACCGCCCACATATATCTCGCGTAATGATCACAACGAAAAGATCCGAGAAATTAGAGCAAATACGGAGACTTACAAGCAGTCGTTCTTCCCACGCACAATTCGTGAATGGAACAGGGAAGGGGGGATCAGATAGTGGTACAATAAGTACCCTCCGCCACACACCGTAAGGTGGCTCGCGGAGTATAGATGTAGATGTAGATGTAGATGTAGATAGGGCAACACTGGCGACTCACAACGCCGCACCCGCGTAGCGGCCGGTGTTGACAACCTGCCCCCACCCTAGTTCGGTTGAGTATCGTGTGTGTTCCGTGTTAGACCTGTTGGACAAAGAGCTTGTTTAGTGCGTTGGTTCTGAACGGAGAACAGGACAATGAACGAGCAAAGGATTAATTTTAAGTTATGTCTTAAGCTTGGCAAGACACGGGAAGAAACGTGTACAATGCTGGTACGTGTTTATGGGGTTCAATCACTGTCCATGAAGTGTGTGTACGAGTGGTTCGTCCGTTTTCGAGGAGACCGGAAAGTGTTTCTGACAATCCCCGTAGCGGATGACCGGCGACCGTCGTCAGTGATGGAAACATTGAGAAAGTGAGAACATTAATCACGAACAACAGTCGATTAACTGTGCACATGATAGCGGATGACCTGTAGTTGATCCATGAAGCCATGCGACAAATCCTTACCCAGGAGTTAGGGAAAAGGAAAACGTGTTGTCGTCTTGTGCCACATCGCTTGACTGACGATCAGAGGCAGGCACGTTTACAGGTTTCACAGGATTTTGTCGAAACGGTGAATGCGACACCCAATTTCTTGAACTGTAATCTCACTGAGGATGAAACCTGTTGTCTCTGGTACGAAACTGAAACGGAATAGCAAAGCATGGAATGGCGTTCTCCGACATTACCTCGTCGGAAAAAGGTTAGAGCCGAAAAATCACGCATCAAAACGATACTCAATAGCATTTTCGATAGTCAAGGCACTATCCCACACACATCCAATAACGCGACAGTTCCTGGCAAAAAAGGAGGCGGTGCAACTTGAACATCCGCCATCGAACTCGCTTTGAAAGGAAAGAGATTTAGCTATATTCCTGACATTCAACGAAATGTGACGCTGCTTTTGAACACCATCCCAAAGATTAGATTAGATTCAGTTTTCGTTCCATGGACCCAAAAAAATGAGATGATTTTCGTGGGTGTGGAACATGTCAGAAAGTATAACAAGAAAACATAAAACATTTGAATATATTACGTACTACCCTGATCATTTGTCAGGAGATAGTCGAAATAGGCTAATACAATGCAGTAAACTGGAACAGCTAATATTTATAGAATTAACATGCTGTCAGAATGAAACACTGTTGTGCACTATTAATAAATTTGTTGTACACAAAATACCTAATCTTGACTGTTGTGACCAAGTGTTGTCAAAACTGAAGTCTAACCGATATTTTTACTTAAGCTGGCTTAACAGTATCTGTTAAGATATTCATCTATGGATTAGGAGTTGCGTACCAAAAAGTCTTTCAAACTCTGTTTAAACTGTGCTGTATTTGAAACCAAGTTTTTAATGGTTTCTGGGAATTTATTGAAAATGTGTGTTCCTGAATATTGGACCCCTTTTTGGACCAAGGTAAGTGATTTTAGGTCCTTATGTAGATTGTTCTTATAACTAGTATTGATACTATGCATTGAGCTATTGGTTGGAAATAGAGATGTATTACTTGCAACAAATTTCATTAATGAATAAATATACTGAGAAGCAGTGGTTAGAATACGAAGTTCCTTGAACAGGTTTCTACAAGATTCTCTTGAATTTACACCACAAATGATTCTTATCACACGCTTTTGCACCCTAAAAACTTTTGCTCGGTTTGATGAGTTGCCCCAGAATATCATCTCATATGACATTATAGAATGAAAGTAAGAAAAGTACGCAAATTTTTTATAGTTATATCCCTTACATCTGACATAATCCTCATGGCGAATACAGACTTGTTTAGGCGCTTAAGCAATTCTGTGGTATGCCCTTCCCAACTGAATTTATTATCGAGTTGTAATCCCAGAAATTTAACACTGTCAACTTCTTCGATCTGCATATCTTCATATGTTATACTCATGTTGGAAGGAAATCTCTTACAGGTTCTGAACTGCATATAGTGGGTCTTCTCAAAGTTTAATGAATTGGGTTTAAACCCCTTGTTCATGTCAGTGAAAATTTGATTAGCAGCTGTTTCTAAATTAGTACTTGACTTGCTACTTATTGCAATGTTTGTATCATCTGCAAACAAAACAAACTTAGCACCTGGCAATGTAACAGATGAGAGCTCATTAATGTACACAAAAAAAGCAATGGCCCAAGATGGAACCTTGAGGAGCACCACATGTAATTAATTCCCAGTCAGATGAAGACTGACTGCTAACTGCACAGGTATTTCACAACGACACCCTTTGTTTCCTGTTAGATACATAAGACGCAAACAGTTTCGCAGCATTGCCGGTAACACCATAATATTCTAATTTACTTAATAGAATGCTGTGGTTCACACAGTCAAACGATTTTGACAAGCCACAGAAAATGCCAGGAGACTTTGTGCAAAGTTTCCAGGACATGTATCGGAGACCTCAGCGGTACACAGTTATGGGAGGTGACTATTTCGAAGGACAGTAAAGTAACTGTAGTTCATAGTTCATCTACACTAATGTTACAAGACTAATCACCGAACTTTGTTGTCAGAGGCTGTATTATGTGTGGCCCAAAAACACAGTTCTTCTTCCAATGTGTCCCAAGTAAGATAAAAGGCTAAACACTCCTCTTCTTGGGATTCTCACCTGAGTTCACGGAGTATTTCCATTTATACTAGGATGTTGATCTAACCTTCCAGTAACAAAGCTCTGAGTTGCTTCGATGTCTCCCTTTAATCAGACCCGGTAGGAATCCTAAACACTCGACCAGTACTCAAGAATTGGTGCTTTAGTGTTCTATAGGCGGTCTCCTTCATAGATGTGCTACACTTTCCTATAAATGAAGCGATGGTATGGCATTATTGGCTGGGAGACGCTGTATGGGATTGTTTGGATGGTC
The DNA here is from genome assembly GCF_023864275.1 of Schistocerca cancellata. NCBI lineage: Eukaryota > Metazoa > Arthropoda > Insecta > Orthoptera > Acrididae > Schistocerca > Schistocerca cancellata. The sequence continues at coordinate 141,439,921 of NC_064633.1, forward strand.
CATGCAAGTCTTTCTCTTTGACGCCACTTCGGCGATTTGTGCGTCAATCAAGATGATATGCTATGATTAGGACAGGCACAAATGTCTAGTCCTGGAGCGAAGATGATCTCCGACCCTTCCGGGAATCGAATCCGTGATCCCAAGATGTAGAGGCACCGATACTAACCACTAGACCACGAACTGTGGAACGTCCCTAGAATTTCCCAAAAAATCGAATACGACTATTCGCCTTCCACTTCTTACCGCTTTACAACGTTACACATACATATTTACTCAATGTGACAGTGTCAAACACTACACTGAAGTAACAGAAAGTCATGGGGTAGCGACATGCACATGTACAGATGGCGGTAATATCGCGTACACAGGGTATATAGGGGCAGTGCGTTAACGGAGCTGTCATTTGTACTCAGGTGATGCATGTGAAAAGGTTTCCGACGTGATTACGATCCCACGACGGTAATTAACATACACTCCTGGAAATTGAAATAAGAACACCGTGAATTCATTGCCCCAGGAAGGGGAAACTTTATTGACACATTCCTGGGGTTAGATACATCACATGATCACACTGACAGAACCACAGGCACATAGACACAGGCAACAGAGCATGCACAATGTCGGCACTAGTACAGTGTATATCCACCTTTCGCAGCAATGCAGGCTGCTATTCTCCCATGGAGACGATCGTAGAGATGCTGGATGTAGTCCTGTGGAACGGCTTGCCATGCCATTTCCACCTGGCGCCTCAGTTGGACCAGCGTTCGTGCTGGACGTGCAGACCGCGTGAGACGACGCTTCATCCAGTCCCAAACATGCTCAATGGGGGACAGATCCGGAGATCTTGCTGGCCAGGGTAGTTGACTTACACCTTCTAGAGCACGTTGGGTGGCACGGAATACATGCGGACGTGCATTGTCCTGTTGGAACAGCAAGTTCCCTTGCCGGTCTAGGAATGGTAGAACGATGGGTTCGATGACGGTTTGGATGTACCGTGCACTATTCAGTGTCCCCTCGACGATCACCAGTGGTGTACGGCCAGTGTAGGAGATCGCTCCCCACACCATGATGCCGGGTGTTGGCCCTGTGTGCCTCGGTCGTATGCAGTCCTGATTGTGGCGCTCACCTGCACGGCGCCAAACACGCATACGACCATCATTGGCACCAAGGCAGAAGCGACTCTCATCGCTGAAGACGACACGTCTCCATTCGTCCCTCCATTCACGCCTGTCGCGACACCACTGGAGGCGGGCTGCACGATGTTGGGGCGTGAGCGGAAGACGGCCTAACGGTGTGCGGGACCGTAGCCCAGCTTCATGGAGACGGTTGCGAATGGTCCTCGCCGACACCCCAGGAGCAACAGTGTCCCTAATTTGCTGGGAAGTGGCGGTGCGGTCCCCTACGGCACTGCGTAGGATCCTACGGTCTTGGCGTGCATCCGTGCGTCGCTGCGGTCCGGTCCCAGGTCGACGGGCACGTGCACCTTCCGCCGACCACTGGCGACAACATCGATGTACTGTGGAGACCTCACGCCCCACGTGTTGAGCAATTCGGCGGTACGTCCACCCGGCCTCCCGCATGCCCACTATACGCCCTCGCTCAAAGTCCGTCAACTGCACATACGGTTCACGTCCACGCTGTCGCGGCATGCTACCAGTATTAAAGACTGCGATGGAGCTCCGTATGCCACGGCAAACTGGCTGACACTGACGGCGGCGGTGCACAAATGCTGCGCAGCTAGCGCCATTCGACGGCCAACACCGCGGTTCCTGGTGTGTCCGCTGTGCCGTGCGTGTGATCATTGCTTGTACAGCCCTCTCGCAGTGTCCGGAGCAAGTATGGTGGGTCTGACACACCGGTGTCAATGTGTTCTTTTTTCCATTTCCAGGAGTGTACTTTGAACGCGGAATGGTAGTTGGAGTTATTGTGCATGGGACAACCCAATTCGTAAATCGTTAGGGAGTTCAATATTCCGAGATCGACAGTGTCAAGAGAATGCCGAGAACACCAAATTTCAGGTGTTACCTCTCACCACAGGGAACGAAGTGGCGGATGACATCCATTTAACAACCGAGAGCAGTGACATTTGCTTAGAGTTGTCAGAGCTAACAGCGAAGCAAACTGCGCGAAACAACAGCAGAAATCAATGTAGCATGTACGACGAACGTATCCGTTAGGCCAGTGCGGCGAAATTTGTCGTTAACGGGCTATGGCAGCAGACGGCCGACGCGAGAGCCTTTGCTAACAGCACGACATCGCCTGCCTTGCCTCGCCTTGGTTCGTGGCCATATCCGTAGGGCCATAGACAACTGGAAAACCATGGCCTGTTCCGATGAGTCCCAATTTCAATTGCTAAGAGCTGACGGTCGGGTTCGAGTGTAGCCCACACCCCACGACACCATGGACCCAAGTTGTTAACAAGGCACTGTGCAAGCTGGTGGGGGCTCCATAATGAAGTGGGCTGTGTTTACATGGAATGGACCGGGCCCTCTGGTCCAACTGAACCGACCATTGACTCGAAATGGTTATGTTCGGCTACTTGGAGACCATTTGCAGCCAATCATGGACTTCATGTTCCCAAACATGTCATCGGGCTGCAATTGTTTGCGAATGATTTAAAGAAAATTCTGGGCAATTCGAGCGAAAGATTTGACCACTCAAACCGCCCGACAAGAGTCACGTCGAACATTTATGGGGCAAAATCCTGCACCGGCAACACTTTCCCAATTATGGACGGCTATCGAGACAGCATGGCTCAATAGTTCTGCAAGCGAATTGTGAAGTTCTGCAAGGAATTTCCGACGATTTGATGAGTCCATGCCAGTCGAGCTGCCTCAGTAGGCCGGGCAAAAAGAGGTCAGGCACAATAGTAGGAGATGTAACACCATAGCTCTAATACTCTACTGATTTATTTTGCTTTTGTTTTATTTAATGTTACATCGTTGAGCTTCTGTAAACGTGTTTGATTGAATAGATAACACAAAACTGTATACTCCTTTCTTTGTAAAAACTTTGATGTCATGATTTGATTCTATGCAATGTAGTGTATCTGTTATTTAAATTCTTTGTCCCATTTGGAGGGATCGAAACTTACTGTATATATTTGGAATTTGTTTAAACAATTTTTTTTAGAAATGTCAATATGTGCAAAGGTTCTGTTTTATTTAAAGCATTTGTTCTCTGTTATGTAAACTGCTGACCTTCACTTAGGATTCTTAGTTATTCTGTATGGAAAAGGTAGTGTGGTTCCCCTCGGGAACAGATCTGTGTAGCGCGCGCAAATTGTGGTTGGCCTAGGTAGAACAGCTGGAACAAGAGTCAGTCGGGGACGCGCTATGTAGTGGGACGCGAAATTGAAGCGTCACCCATCCACCAGTGTCAGCCCAGTTTGCAGGTGAATATAAGTTTAATTTAGTTTTGTTTATGTATTTTTGTAATATTTGTAATGGTTGGGAATTGTTTAAAGTTTTTGTATTTATTTTTTATGTTTCATGTACGGAGAGGGCGGCGCAACGAACGGAGACAGCATCTTCGCTGCCGGGACCAGAGAGAAAATTGCTGGCCACTATAGTCGCGGGTCGAGAGCCAAAGAGCAACAGAAGATCCTGAAACCGAGTTGTTGCGTCGTGCTTCTAAAAATCAAATAATTGAGAATTTGTAATGTTTTGTACAACAATGATATCATAGGAAGTTTAATCTTATTGAAAATGTTAGTCCTATCTTGTCAAGGCCCAGGTTCACGTCTGTATGTAGGAAGATAATAAACTAGTGGATGCTATTAAAGTTGAAATACGTGTTCCGAGGATTTATTTATGAAGAATTATGTGAATGAATTAATAATATATTTGACAAGATTATTGAATTTTGACAGCGTTCATCGCGACTTTGAATCTCAAAAGTTTATTCAATGTGGTTCTAACACCGATTAAATCAGATAACGTGTATCAATATAATTTCTGAGGAGAAACAAACGACATCTAAAAATTGAAAAAGTTTACGCAAACCAATTGGCCTGAGTGACGTAATTCTGCGCATACGCCTCAAATGATGTTTTACATTTTCGTTCAAGAACCATTCTGAGACAATTTAAAAAGAATATAAATAATTTTGAAGTGGGTTGTAACTGACGTAGGTGACGAAGTCTGCACATGGTCATATGTCGAAAGAAAATCGTTTATAAAAAACTTACGTCGTTACACTACAGCTACCAAACTGTGCACTGCCCATGTAAAAGTTGTATATTGTGCTGGTTCCGAGAGAGGCTTTTCCTGCCGCTTACCAATGCCTCGGATGGATGGGTAAATAGCCGGAACTATTCTGGAATTGGTATCTATCATCGCCACCAAGAAGGGACGGAGTCCAGCAATTCTGCCTGCAAATTCACCTACCGACATGCAGTTGCCACCACATTGCGCAATCACTGTAACGGAATACTATAATAATGTACAGTGAAGGATCAGCTTATTGAATGTTTTAGTATGCACAGATATAAGGTAACTTATAACTGAATTTATGTAGCTACCTTGATTTCTTTCCAATCACAACACCTCTCAGGTTCCTCTCCATTTGAACTATGATTACCGAGTGTCCTAGTTTGTGGAAAAAAATGAAAGCCTCAAAGCCAAATAGTTAATTAAATAATGTTGTTTGATCTTTGGTAAGAAGGGAATATTCAGATTTACTGTGGATTTAGTGAAATTGTGGGAGGTAGTAAAAGTAGTTTTGTGCAGTTTCAAAGACACCTATTTAATCGTTTACTTGAAAGTAGAAGACTGTGGTAATAAAGACAATTTGCTGTTTCTTTTAAAGATTGAAAGCTCTTAAAACTGAGGCGTATAAAGTTTTGCTTAGTTAATGATCATAGTGCTACCTGTAGTAAATTTTAGAAGGTGAGTCAGTTTCTTGCAAATTTGTCAACATTGTGTCTCACTGTAGTAAAAGTGGAAAACTGCAACAGTGGAAAGTTATATACTCATGATTGCCAAGTACTTGTTTCTTGTAATAAGATCCACAGGTTAACCTTTTACCACTATTTATGAAAACAATAATTTCTTTATTCAAAAGACAATGAGAAGTAACCCACACTTAACCTGTGGCCAGTTCATAATTTTGCAGTGAACTACATTTATAATTTTATGTCAACTAGGAAAGTGTTTGAAAATTAATACTTAACCTATTTCCAATTTATGATTCTGCAGTGAATATTAATAGTAATGTTATAAAACTTATTCGGTTTGATAAGCCCTGAAAGAAGTAGTGTGTTCCGTTATGTGTTATATTTATGCAAATAGTCTGTCCTGCTCTGTCAGCTTCCAGTCTTAAACGTGAACATATGCAGGTGTCCAGAGTTCATTGCACTCGCGTGTGGCAAAATATAGGTTGTGTTTGTCCGTTGAAGATACTCATACCTATTTTCTTAAACAAGAATGTTAATCATTCTCTTGCCTAATTAGGCTGGCGACCGTTTTCTTTATTCTTTAAACAGTGTAGACAGGCAGAAATATTGTTTGTTACTGCTCGAAATTTTACATAATTCTGACTTTCATTTCCGATAAGCCACCTCCGTTAGGTAAAACACGGTCAACATAACAAAATTCCTCTCAGAGGGTAACACTGCTCTGTTGCTTTATACCATAATTACTCTAATAAAATAGTTCTATTTTACAAACTGCCTCCAGCTTCGAGGTTATGGTGTAGCAGCAGCAGACGGTAGTGTTATACGTGGCTTTTCCGTGACAGGACTCATAGGACGTAATAAGCCAAACTTGGTATTTGATGGTACAAGCTACGTAAAACCAGGTGCAGTGTTATAGAGATATCCCACGACTTTTGTCACCTCGGTGTATTAATAATGATTTGAAGAGTGCCGGACTGCTTTTCGTAATTATCTGCATTAACTTACATTTTTCTCGATTTAGAGCAAGCTGCTATTCTTCAGCATCATCACTTAAGATGTATAGCTAAAGTAACTCCTAGAGATTACTGCAAAAATAAATTTAGGAAATTAAACATGTTAAAAATAATAACTATACACATATGAAACAATTATTTAGGTCAAAACTAACCACGCTGCATCATGAAACAGAGATATCCATAGTTACAACGGATGAAATCAAACTAATTATCACGTTGAAGGAAACGTTCAAATTAACTGACAAAGAGCCTGTAAAAGCAGGGTGCTTTCTATACAATAGTTTGCCACACTGTATAAGGATGCTAGGAAACATGTCTGTTTGCAAAAGTAAATTAAAATGTCACGTGGTTAAAATTCGTCCGTATAGCGTTAAAGAACACCTTGAAGCTAAAAATTAAATTATTCTCATGTAACTGCGCTAATATCTAGCCTAATTCTCTTCAGGTAGCATCCATATATATTTACTGTTTAAAAATAGTTATTTTAAGATAAATAAGTATGTCTTCTATAGATATATTTTTGTAAACCCTCGTCGACAGTTTTGCAAACCTTTGTTGCGAGTTTTTGTAAAGGCCTCGTCGATACTGCTGTAGTGGCCGAGTCGCCACTGTTGTTACGGCAGGCCGAGTTAGTGAGTTCGTGAAACGGCTTCTGGTGCGGTACACATCTAACAAGGGGAGGCCGCCAATTGTGAAATTCAGATTCGATTCATACTGCGCATAATAAAAGCTCATGGCCAGAGGTGTAATGTGGCAAAGCACCAAGATGCACTTCTCAGCCGTTGTCGAGAAAATCGACAGTTAAAATAAACCGTTGCGGTGAAATACTCTCTACGGTTAATAATTTTCTACAGCGTCGTGGCGCAGCAGTAAGCGCTCGAGTTCGTAATCCGAAGGTCGCCGGATCGAATCTCGCGCCATGCAACATTTTTTTTTATTATTAGTTTTTTGTATTTCAAATATATATATATATATATATATATATATATATATATATATATATATATATATATATAAACTATTAATGAATTGCTTATGCATGTTGGTGAAGGCGGATCGCTCTCCAATTGTACCGCCTCCATTTTTCCGTTTGTTTAACAGGGCGTACCAAAGGTCTCACGTCCGCACTGATTTTCGACGGTGATATAACTTGCGCTAGGGACCGCATCTACCTTCTTTCGAAGTTAGCAGGCAACTACGCTGTTATGCGGCGGCTCGTTTCGGCCCATTCAACATCTGTCCTTCAAGTGTAACGAGCGAGTAACGGAGTTTATGTTTCATACCTGCCACAGCAAATTTGTGTTTGTGGGGTTTCTAATCTAATTCGAAGTTTGACTTACACTATACGTATTCGTTTCGGAATATCGTTTCTGCGTCTTCTGTTAACTATACGTGGTTAACATTATGAAGACAATAACATTTGTGAAATACAACTTTGTTTATGGAAAACATAATGATGTTCGAAGTCGCCAGTTTTCCCACGACAAACGACTTTCAACAACTTATTATATGCATAATTGTTGCAACTCATTGCCGGGAACTATATATATATATATATATGTGTGTGTGTGTGTGTGTGTGTGTGTGTGTGTGTGTATACACACACATTTGAATTACAAAAAACTAATACAAAAAAAAAGGTTGCATGGCGGGAGATTCGATCCGGTGACCTTCGGATTACGAACCCGAGCGCTTAACGCTGCGCCACGACGCGGCAGAAAATTATTAATCGTAAAGAGTATTTCACCGCAACGGTTTATTTTAACTCTCGATTTTCTCGACAACGGCTGAGAAGTGCATCTTGGTGCTTTGCCACATTACACCTCTGGCCATGAGCTTTTATTATGCGCAGTATGAATCGAATCTGAATTTCACAATTGGCGGCCTCCCCTTATAAGACAATTTCTGCCTGCCACTACTACACATCTATGCCCCGAGGTCAGGTAACAGGATAGGAGAACGAAGGTTCTACAACACTCCAAGAAATTGGTAACAAAGTCACACAAATGAGTTAAATGATTTACTTATCTTTGTGACTATTTGAAATATGAAGTCTGCAACACTGCATGTAATATAACACAAAAAAGGCCCTCAATCGCTTAGTGTAAATAATCGTATGTAAACTTCACAGTACATACCAAATGCAATTTACAACTGTCTGTTCACTTCCAAGAGTTCACTAAACGACGTTCCCTATCGAAGTCAGCCTTGGACGATGATCTATAACCAAGTGGGCGAGAGCTGCTCCTCTATCATCTGAGTAGGCTTCTGTCCGTTGTCGTCCGGTCATTGGCGGATTGTACTCGGCCGGCAATTGTCCGAGGCGAAGTCGATGTCTTCATCCTCAGCGCCGCCCATGGCGCTGATGGAACTCGCTCAAGTGGCGAATGTCTATAGCACTGGCAACGGATCGCATCTTTTCCGCCTGTGGTGCTTTTGCCCTGGTTGTGTCTTGTTCGGACGACACAGCATATGTAGCTTCGTGTAACAAGCTGAAAAGAAGCCTATATGTATAGCACGTCTATATTAAGATAATCATTCATTTTATTGACTTATTCATGTAATTATGCCGTTTTGATACTTGCAAAAAAAAATGTTCAAATGTATGTGAAATCTTATGGGACTTAACTGCTAAGGTCATCAGTCCCTAAGCTTACACAGTACTTAACCTAAATTATCCTAAGGACAAACACACACACCCATGCCCGAGGGAGGACTTGAACCTCCGGCGGGACCATCCACACAGTCCATGACTGCAACGCCTTAGACCGCTCGGTGACACTTGACATGATGAGTCCAGTCCGTTCAGGGTAGCCACTCAAACCTGAAAAAAAAATCTCCCTGAGGACTTCAAGTGTTGGGAGCAAGATGGCGTCATAAGATTTACATGATAATTAACGGTGAGCGTAAGAAGGTCCCTGACAGCTCGGCGCGCTGTTGCGAGCTTTCAGCTGCGAAGCACTAACGGCTGCAGCCGAAAACAGTACCCGTTCACAGAGCTGCGAGAACACTGACGCGTTACCATAGAGGTGTATACAAAATCACGTTACGTGATTGGTTGAGGTAGACCCGCAAAGTTGCCTCTTCAAGCCCACTGCAACTGTCAGAGATCAACTTTTTTTTTTTTTGCCGACACAACTGTAGCCATAAGCAGTAGTTTGACCGCAGTTTCTACATACTGATAATTTATATTGAATAATAGTCATACAGTTAACACATCTTCAAATATTAAGTATTTTAAAATTTGTGATTTATAAAACTCAATAAAATGAAATTCCAATGCTAAGTTGAAAACATAGAATTTCCTAAGATTTTATGAAATCGCTGAAATTCCCTGATGTTGTTGTTGTGGTCTTCAGTCCAGGGACTGGTTTGATGCAGCTCTCCATGCTATTCTATCCTGCGCAAGCTTCTTCATCGCCCAGTACCTAGTGCAACCTACATCTTTCTGAATCTGCTTAGTGTATTCATCTCTTGGTCTCCCTCTACGATTTTTACCCTCCACGCTGCCCTCCAATACTAAATTGGTGATCCCTTGATGCCTCAGAACATGTCCTACCAACCGATCCCTTCTTCTAGTCAAGTTGTGCCACAAACTTCACTTCTCCCCAATCCTATTCAATACCTCCTCATTAGTTATGCGATCTACCCATCTAATCTTCAGCATTCGTCTTAGTACCACATTTCGAAAGCTTCTATTCTCTCCTTGTCCAAACTATTTATCGTCCACGTTTAACTTCCATACATGGCTACAATCCATACAAATACTTTCAGAAACGACTTCCTGACGCTTAAATCTATACTCGATGTTAACAAATTTCTCTTCTTCAGAAACGCTTTCCTTGCCATAGCCAGTCTACATTTGATATCCTCTCTACTTCGACCATCATCAGTTATTTTGCTCCCCAAATAGCAAAACTCTTTTACTACTTTAAGCGTCTCATTTCCGAATCTAATACCCTCACCATCACCCGACTTAATTCGACTACATTCCATTATCCTCGTTTTGCTTTTGTTGATGATCCTCTTATATCCTCCTTTCAAGACACTGTCCATTCCGTTCAGCTACTCTTCCAGGTCCTTTGCTGTCTCTGACAGAATTACAATGTCATCGACGAACCTCAAAGTTTTTATTTCTTCCCCATGGAATTTAATTCCTACTCCGAATTTTTCTTTTGTTTCCTTTACTGATTGCTCAATATACAGATTGAATAACATCGGGGATAGGCTACAACCCTGTCTCACTCCCTTCCCAACCGCTGCTTCCCTTTTATGCCCCTCGACTCTTATAACTCCCATCTGGTTTCAGTACAAATTGTAAATAGCCTTTCGCTCCCTGTATTTTACCCTTGCCACCTTCAGAATTTAAAAGGGAGTATTCCAGTCAACTCTGTCAAAAGTCTTCTCTAAGTCTACAAATGCTAGAAACGTAGGTTTGCCTTTCCTTAATCTATTTTCTAGGATAAGTCGTAGGGTCAGTACTGCCTCGCGTGTTCCAACATTTCTACAGAATCCAAACTGATCTTCCTCGGGGGTCGGCTTCTACCAGTTTTTCCATTCGTCTGTAAAGAATTCTTGTTAGTATTTTGCAGCCGTGGCTGATATTTCCAGGTAAATTGTAATTCCCTGATATTTCCAGGTTTTCCGCAAGAATCGCCACCCCGCCGTTGCACAGAGTGATCTACGGGTCAAAATAAAACTACAGTATTACTATTACCAAACAGAAGTTCTGTCAGTCATTCCGTATCGTCTCAGTCACTTTTACCTACACTAAGCGTCATCGCAACGAGATTGCTGCTTGCTCTATCCGTCAGGTAGTTCATGTATATAGAGAATATGAGCGGTGCTGTCACACTTTCCTGGGGCACTCCTGGCGCTACGCTTACCTCTGATTCGCTGTTAGTTTGAGCGATTAAGAGTTCGCCGCTAGTGAGGCGAAAAGAAGACATAAAATCGTTTTTAATCAGATTTGTGGAGAAGGTGTGACGTTGATGACTGTTCGGCACTAAAAAATGAATTAAACCGAAGTATTCTCGGAAATTATTTACGCGCCTTTCATTTGAAATGCTAAAATAAATAAAAAATAATTAAATATGTAAAAAGCCATCTGTCTTTTGAATTTTAGATGTTACTTTATGCTTTCTGTTGTGAAGAAATACGAATGTCTTAGAAATTACGTTATCATTTCTTAAATTATACTCCTATTACGACTTTTTTCTGATTCCATCTTGATCAGTCACACATTCGCTTATCGAACCCTCAATTATTCGAAATGTTTGATAGAAGCCTTGAACTTCAAACTACCGAGAGCGGACTCTAGATGCTCACACTTACAGCTCCTACTCATTTTACTATAGAAATTGTAAATATCATTCCCCACTATTATGGAACCAGCTTTTTTTCAACCGCTTACATATTGTAGAATTGCAACGCCTGCGATTAAAACGCTCCATAGTTCGTGCAGTTACAACCTGAAGGGATTAACAAATCAAACAAACGACGTTTTTGTTAGAAGGAAAAACGCTATAAAAACTATGTATAGCGTGTAATTTAATCTGCAAGTAATTAACACTAAATCTTTGAAATATGCATTTAGTACGTCTTAATGAAACTTCCTCGCGGGGAATGCTCTTACCATTTGAGCTATCCAAGTACGTCTGACGATCCGCTCTCACTGCTTCACTTCTGCAAGTACCTTCCTCCTTCCTTCCAAACTTAAGAGAAGTTATCTTGTATACCTTGCTGGACTGGCAATCTTGGAGGTAAGGACGAAGGGAAGAAGAGTAGAGTTTAACGTCCCGTCGGCAGCGAGATCATTAGAGACGGTGGAGATAAGCGGGATACCTTCGGTGAAATTTGGTAGTTAGGGGAGAGGAGAGGTACTGGCAAAGCTGAAACTCTGAGGTCTATTTTCTAACATGAAGCGTAGGGTCTTTATCGCTCTGCGTCTTTCTGGATTTCTTCGTAATTCAAATTAATCTCCCCTTGGTCGGCTCCTATCAGTATTCGAAGTGCAAATGCGAAGTTTCAATGAAATGATTGAAACACTGCTACACACTTGAAAAGGGCATGTAAAAACATTTTCAGTGTATCGAACTCCAGTAATCCAGTGTCAAAACCCACGGAGCCCTGCCATAATGTGTTACATTAATGCTTGAACGTTGCATTTTCTACTACAGTATCCCAAAACCACATTTGAAGTTTTGCCATTGCACGAAAAACAAAAAAAAAATGAATCTCGCCGATACGCATTAGTCAAAATCGCCATTTCTGCCATTCATGTGTTTTCTATCTGTTTACCGTGTTCATCTACTGAACGTTCCAAAACTATTCATTTAAATTAATACAGGAAATAGACAACGTTAAAACAAAATATTTCGATAAGGAACGTAATTATGGTCTCTGAAGTCAACATGTAATGTAAGTGAATATATCTGACATTGCCAGAACAGGAGAAAGCGTAAGCAGATAATGAAATGTAAAATTGTAAAAAGTTTAAAAACTTTCCACAAAACTATAAAACTTTCAAGAATTTTCGATGTATTGTCACAAAGTGATGACCAGTTTCGATACATTAACTACCTTCTTCAGGTCTGAGGACAGACAAACCAAAAGAAAAATAGCCTTAAGTAAGAAAGTTGTGTAAAAACTGCTATCGGTTTACTTCTCAAAAGGTAATTAACATAGTATATCGCACTCCGTCTTCAGGCCACAAGTGGCCCACCGGGACCATCCGACCGCCGTGTCATCCTCAGCTGAGGATGCGGATAGGAGGGGCGTGTGGTCAGCACACCGCTCTCCCGGTCGTTATGATGGTTTTCTTTGACCGGAGCCGCTACTAGTCGGTCGAGTAGCTCCTCAACTGGCATCACGAGGCTGAGTGCACCCCGAAAAATGGCAACAGCGCATGGCGGCCCGGATGGTCACCCATCCAAGTGCCGGCCACGCCCGACAGAGCTTAACTTCGGTGATCTGACGGGAATCGGTGTATCCATTGCGGCAAGGCCGTTGCCAACATAGCATATATAGTGTTATAAATGCAGTCGCAGTGTACAACACCGATAATGTCCATAACATTCTTATTTCAAACCTTCAGGTAAGATGTGCTAGGTACAGCCTAAAATGAACGTAAGGACAAATGTATTATGTACTGGCAAACAAATAAGGATAGGAAATAATTGGCTCAAATGGCTCTGAGCACTATGGGACTTAACATCTATGGTCATCAGTCCCCTAGAACTTAGGACATCAGTCCCCTAGAACTTAGAACTACTTAAACCTAACTAAACTAAGGACATCACACAACACCCGGTCATCACGAGGCAGAGAAAGGAAATAATTATTTAGAGGAAAGAATGTACTCTGCTATCTGTGACTGCAACTGAAACAAAAAACCTGTACAGCGTCGTAAAAAATTATATACATTGAATCGTCCATGTAATTAGTGTCGCTACTCTCAGCAAATGCAAGCAGAAACTTACCTACGAAAATGAAGAAAGAAGTCACAAGTGTTTGTTTTCCGTTAACAGCACATAAAAGTAATATGATTATTCAAATGGCGCTGAGCACTATCGGACTCAACTTCTGAGGTCATCAGTCCACTAGAAGTTAGAACTACTTAAACCTAACTAACCTAAGGACTTCACACACATCCATGCCCGAGGCAGGATTCGAACTTGCGACCGTAGCGGTCTCGCGGTTCCAGACTGCAGCGCCTAGAACCGCACGGCCAGATCATTCAAAATAGTATTCGTAGTGAAACATGCCATGTAATCTGTACTTTAAGTCAAAAGCAAAACATAAAATATATATACAACTTCGTCACATCGGGTAACTTGTCCAAACAGTAAGGACAAATGTGCACCGGGTGACACGTGACCCCCACGTACTCATAGTTACCGCGACACTGACCGTTGTGTTTACATGTAAATGGCAAGTTAACAGTTACAGACAGTGCCAGTAGTTGGCTCTTTAGACTGTACACAGCACATTTTATCTGAAGATTTAAAATAAGAATTCTGTGTACGATGCGACGGTGTTCTACATTGCGACTGCATTTATAATACTACAAGTGCTATGTCAATTCCCTGAAAATATTTTAAAAATAATCCAGTAGCAATTTTTACATAACTTTCTTACTTCAGACTATTTTTCTTTTTTTTTTTTTGTCTGTTCCTAGATCTAAAGATGATAGTTAAGCTACAGAAGCTGTACACCACTTGGAAAAAAATTTTTAATGTTAAATGCGACTGAGACAGTATATAGAAAATATCTGAAAGTTTTAAAAAGCGTCACAGAGAGTCTTTAAAATTTTTATACTTTTAGATTTGATTGTAATGTCTGGGAAAATCTTGTTAGTGGCGCTGACGTGAGCTGTTGTGTCGGTGCCGCTGATTGCGAATGTGTACTGATATTCAAATATCCACAATTTGCCTATTTGGGCAAATATGAATACACGAGGTATTCGTCCTCGTGCTCATCAACAGCGGTTCGTTGTTAATGTGTGGGCCGGCATTCTTGGTGATAATTATCAATGAAATTCGCCAACAGCTGTGTAACTGAGATGTTATTCTATTTTATTTTGACTACCAGTTTCGGCATTCCACTATGCCATCTTTAGGCTCCATATGCATCTCTAAAAAATTAACGGTATTGTCATACAGTGCCATGTATTCCTGGATGTCCTGAATTCATAACCGTATCCCAAGTCCTTCATTCGGAAGACTTGTTTGCAGCTGCAAACTGCAGGAGTACATCGCACTGCTGTGAGGAATCATCTGAGGAATCGTTGGATCGGCCGAGGTGGCCTTGTAGCCTGGCCAGCCAGATCACGTGACCTCACGTGTCTGGGTTTCTTCCGCTGAAGACATATGAAGCAGCCGGTATATGTAACCATTGTGGAAGCAGAACAAGATTTCTTCGCTACAACTGCCGTCGCTGCTGGTACCATAGCGAGTATGCCAGGTATCTTCGAACGACAGTCAATAAATGGTTCGACGATGTGCTGCGTGCCTGCCCCAGTGGTCACGCACTTCAGCAGTTCCTGTGAATGCCACAGCTGTGGTTAGCATGCTAAACTACCTTCTGTGTAAATCGTCCCTTGCATCAGAAACATGCGTCAGGAACCATATGTATCAAAACTAAATATATTTTTTTTAATGTTCCCTACCTCCTGTATTAATTTCAAAAATTAGTTTCGGAAGACACTGAATATCGAAATTTTTCAATTCTCTATTCACCGCCATTTCAGTGCAAGTTAACGTTTAATTTACGTGTTGAACTTCGACTGCACCGAGTTGGAGCGGATAACACAATTTCTCATTGGGTCAAAATCATACTTTTGTTTTTTATTAATTGTCATTGCAGCCCTTTCCCGTTGATCTGTATTCTAATCGTGAATCACACTATTTCTTAGGAGACAACTTCAAAATTAATCCTCCTAGGCGCTACAGTCTGGAACCGCGCGACCGCTACGGTCGCAGGTTCGAATCCTGCCCCGGGCATCGATATGCGTGATGTCCTAGGTTAGTTAGGTTTAAGTAGTTCTAAGTTCTAGGGGACTGATGACCAAAGAAGTTAAGTCCCACAGTGCTCAGAGCCATTTGAACCATTTGAACCAATCCTCCTACTACAATGTAACTCGATTCAAACAACAGTTACGTCTTTTCCTCTACCCACATGCATAGGGCTTTTGTATCCTCTCGGGTTCCAGTTTTACCAGAACGGTAGTTACAACAATGACAGAGAGCTCCGCATCGTCACAGTTGGCCTCGGACCACACAAATGGAATCATTACCGGTTTTATCTTCTTAGAAAGTCATAATCAGATGGTCTGCGGACAAAGAAAGATAAAAGGCGAATAATAAAGTACCGAGTAACAAACTCAAATCAACATCTATACAGGGTGGTCCATTGATCGTGACTGGGCCAAATATCTCACGAAATAAGCGTCAAACGAAAAAACTACAAAGTACCAAACTTGTCTATGTTGAAGGAGGAAACCAGATGGCGCTGCCATAGGTCAAATGAATGTAAACTGCGTTTTTTAAAATAGGAACCCCCATTTTTATTACATATTCCTGTAGTACGAAAGAAATATGAATGTTTTGGTTGGACCACTTTTTTCGCTTTGTGATAGACTACATATGGCTCACAATTTTAGACGAACAGTTCGTAACAGGTAAGTTTTTTAAATGAAAATACAGAACGAATTTACGTTTGAACATTTTATTTCGGTTGTTCCAATGTGATACAAGTACCTTTGTGAACTTATCATTTCTGAGAACACATGCTGTTACAGCGTGATTACCTGTAAATAACACATTAATGGAATAAATGCTCAAAATGATGTCCGTCAACCTCAATGCATTTGGCAATACGTGTAACGACATTCCTCCCAACAGCGAGTAGTTCGCCTTCCGTAACGTTCGCAGATGCATTGACAATGCGCTGACGCATGTTGTCAGGCGTTGTCGGTGGATCACGACATCCATCATGTTGGAAGTACATCGCCATTCTGTCACGCAGTGAAACATCTTGTAGTAACATCGGTAGGACATTACATAGGAAATCAGCATACAATGCACCATTTATATTGCCATCGATAAAATGGGGCCAATTATCCTTCCTCCCATAATGCGGCACCATACATTAACACGCGAAGGTCGCTGGTGTTCCGCTTGTCGCAACCATCATGGATTTTCCGTTGCCCAGTAGTGCATATTATACCGGTTTACGTTAGCGCTGTTGGTGAACGACGCTTCGACGCTAAATAGGACGCGTGCAAAAAATCTGTCGTCGTCCCGTAATTTCTCTTGTGCCCAGTGGCAGAACTGTACACGAGGTTCAAAGTCGTCGCCATGCAATTCCTGGTGCATAGAAATATGGTACGGGTGCAACCGATGTTGATGTAGCATTCTCAACACCGACTTTTTTGAGATTCCCGGATCTCGCGCCATTTGTCTGCTACTGATGTGCGGATTAGCCGCGACAGCAGCTAAAACACCTACTTGGACATCATCATTTGTTGCAGGTCGTGGTTGACGTTTCACACGTGGCTGAAGACTTCCTGTTTCCTTAAATAACGTAACTATCCGGCGAACGGTCCGGACACTTGGATGATGTCCTTCAGGATACCGAGCAGCATACATAGCATACGCCCGTTGGGCATTTTGATCACAATAGCCATACATCAACACGATATCGACCTTTTCCGCAATTGGTAAACGGTCCATTTTAACACGGGTGATGTATCACGAAGCAAATACCGTCCACACTGGCGGAATGTTAAGTGATACCACGTACTTACACGTTTGTGACTATTACAGCGCCCCCATCTATAACAAAGCGAAAAAAGTGGTCCAACTAAAACATTCATATTTCTTTACGTACTACACGAATATGTAATAAAAAATGGGGGTTCCTATTTTTAAAAAATGCAATTGATATCCGTTTGACCCATGGCAGCGCCATCTAGCGGGTCAACCATAGCGCCATCTGATTTCCTCCTTCAAGCTAGACGAGTTTTGTTCTTTGTAGATTTTTCGTTTGATGCTTGCTTCGTGAGATATTTGGCCCGGTCACTATCAATGGACCGCCCTGTATATAGCTAATACACATCTGAATACACGATACACTAACTTACCAAAAATATTGTACAATCATGCGGTAAAAATACAACTGGCCAAGCCAAGGGAAGCACCACAGTGTAAGTAAAGCTGGGCTTTGACTGATGCGTTATTTCCGTCACGATCACGCCATTCCCCTGCCATGTACACTGGAAACGCTGATTTCACGCTCGTTGTTCGTTAGGCGGGCCGCAAGATGAGACGCAGGCCCGTGAGGTGACGCAGGGGGGCTCACGCCGAATTCCTCACGGCAGCGTGAGTCAACGGCGACATTCATCGCAAGTTGGATCGCAGTTTCAATACGCAGCTTGCTGAGGAACTTTGGCCCTGGCAGAGATGGCGACTACTTCTGCTATGTTAATAGATATAAGTTCAGAATCGGGAAGAGTATCTGGTGAGAAAAGCCCTTGCTGTCGCCAGGGCTACTGTATATATAGCGAGAAATGGGCAAATTTTATTATTATCAATTAACAGAAACCGTATTTTCAAATACAGATATTAGCAGAAACAGAATCCTATTAGTCATCAGGACTATCCGACAACAAATCAATTCAAACAGTGCTCATAGAAATTTGTGTCATTCTCTTTATATATATATATATATATATATATATATATATATATATATATATATATATATATATATATATATATATATAATGACACAAATTTCTATGAGCACTATATATATAATGTACTCGGACGACAGTTTCGATTCTATATTGATATCAAAGACGCGGTTAAATCCATCTATTCCGTTTTTCACTGGTAGATATGGAGGGCTACACGCAAGTAAGGAATGATATTGTAAGGAACCTAGGGATCTTTTTTGATAAACATTTAACCAGGACAGAGTACATCAAGAAATTTTGCTACAGAGTTTTAACAATGTCAATGTAAAATGTTAACAACGAATTACAATGGAACTTACCATTTCGTATGTACGTTTCGTTGGCCACTTCCTCCCACTTCTCAGCTTTCAGGTTCGTTTTCAAGTAATCTTCATGGCTTGTATCATACAGAACTTTGCGAACACGTACGGCTTCAATTAGCTATTAGCTTTTCCTCCATTTCGAACTACCAACAGCCAGAATCACCGTGAGCCTCGCAGTAAACTGCGTACAGGAGACTGCGATCCGCAGGGTCACCAAGCGCAGGAACTGCGTCACGTCACGCTGCGCTCTAACGCGCAGGACCATTCAGTTGTGTGGCTCGCAAAAACTCACCGTGAGTCACCCTGCGTCACCTCACGGACCTGCGTCTCATCTTGTGGCCAGTCTAGAGCGAGGTGGCGCAGTGGACTCGCTTTCGGGAGGGCAACTGTTGAAACCCTCGTCCGGCCAACCTGATTTACGTTTTCTGATTACCCTAAATCGCTTCACGCCAATTCCGCGATGGTTCCTTTGAAAGAGTATGGCCGATTTTCTGCCCCATCCTTCCTTAATCCAAGCTTGTGCTCCACCTCTAATGACCTCGTTGTCGACGGGACGTTAAACACTGATCTCCTCCTCCTCTCGTGTGAACTTCTTACTGCATACCTACGCGGGGGGATGTCGGAAATCCTTTTATGCGTAGTTCCACAAATGATTTATTGCTACATTCCATTTCGAAATGTCGTCGGGTATCTAAATAGTGGCCTGTTTCTTTAAAAGCGGCACGTAGCTGATTATGCACTACCTGAGTAAAAAAGTGAAACACCCCGATAGATTAGATTAGATTTACTTTCATTCCAATTGATCCGTAGTGAGGAAGTCCTCCGGGATGTAGAACATGTCAGAAAAACAATAGTACATGACAAATATTTACAACTCGAACAAATAAGCTAATGTACCACTCCACAGAACCCAAGTGGAATGATCGTCATTTTTTTAATGAACACTATATGAAACAATCATTTTACAAATACTAATGTACTGAATTTAAAAGAAAAAAAGTTTTTTATTTATACGTTAATAAACATGTAATACAACTACTACAATACTTATTTACAATGAACACATTACTGCACTGGTATTGTGCAGAAGTTACACTCCTGGAAATTGAAATAAGAACACCGTGAATTCATTGTCACAGGAAGGGGATACTATATTGACACATTCCTGGGGTCAGATACATCACATGATCACACTGACAGAACCACAGGCACATAGACACAGGCAACAGAGCATGCACAATGTCGGCACTAGTACAGTGTATATCCACCTTTCGCAGCAATGCAGGCTGCTATTCTCCCATGGAGACGATCGTAGAGATGCTGGATGTAGTCCTGTGGAACGGCTTGCCATACCATTTCCACCTGGCGCCTCAGTTGGACCAGCGTTCGTGCTGGACGTGCAGACCGCGTGAGACGACGCTTCATCCAGTCCCAAACATGCTCAATGGGGGACAGATCCGGAGATCTTGCTGGCCAGGGTAGTTGACTTACACCTTCTAGAGCACGTTGGGTGGCACGGGATACATGCGGACGTGCATTGTCCTGTTGGAACAGCAAGTTCCCTTGCCGGTCTAGGAATGGTAGAACGATGGGTTCGATGACGGTTTGGATGTACCGTGCACTATTCAGTGTCCCCTCGACGATCACCAGTGGTGTACGGCCAGTGTAGGAGATCGCTCCCCACACCATGATGCCGGGTGTTGGCCCTGTGTGCCTCGGTCGTATGCAGTCCTGATTGTGGCGCTCACCTGCACGGCGCCAAACACGCATACGACCATCATTGGCACCAAGGCAGAAGCGACTCTCATCGCTGAAGACGACACGTCTCCATTCGTCCCTCCATTCACGCCTGTCGCGACACCACTGGAGGCGGGCTGCACGATGTTGGGGCGTGAGCGGAAGACGGCCTAACGGTGTGCGGGACCGTAGCCCAGCTTCATGGAGACGGTTGCGAATGGTCCTCGCCGATACCCCAGGAGCAACAGTGTCCCTAATTTGCTGGGAAGTGGCGGTGCGGTCCCCTACGGCACTGCGTAGGATCCTACGGTCTTGGCGTGCATCCGTGCGTCGCTGCGGTCCGGTCCCAGGTCGACGGGCACGTGCACCTTCCGCCGACCACTGGCGACAACATCGATGTACTGTGGAGACCTCACGCCCCACGTGTTGAGCAATTCGGCGGTACGTCCACCCGGCCTCCCGCATGCCCACTATACGCCCTCGCTCAAAGTCCGTCAACTGCACATACGGTTCACGTCCACGCTGTCGCGGCATGCTACCAGTGTTAAAGACTGCGATGGAGCTCCGTATGCCACGGCAAACTGGCTGACACTGACGGCGGCGGTGCACAAATGCTGCGCAGCTAGCGCCATTCGACGGCCAACACCGCGGTTCCTGGTGTGTCCGCTGTGCCGTGCGTGTGATCATTGCTTGTACAGCCCTCTCGCAGTGTCCGGAGCAAGTATGGTGGGTCTGACACACCGGTGTCAATGTGTTCTTTTTTCCATTTCCAGGAGTGTATATTGTACTTCAGTGTATCAGTTGGTTCTACTGAGAAATTCATCAGTGGACTAGAAGGAGTTGCCCATCAATAAATCCTTTAGGCTTCTCTTAAACTGAATTTCATTGGATGTTAAGCTCGTTATAGCTGCTCGCAAGTTATTGAAAATATGTCTTCCTGAATAATGCACACATTTTTGTACAAGACTAAGTGACTTTAATTGCTTGTGGAGATTACTCCTATTTCTAGTATTGATTCCATGAATTGAGCTGTTCGTTTGAAAAAGTGATATATTTTTAATGACAAATTTCATTAAGGAATAAATATATTGGGAAGCAGTAGTTAGTATACCTTGTTTCCTAAAAAGGCTTCTGCAGGAAGTTCTTGATTTCACACCATATATAGCTCTTACTGCACGGTTTTGTGCCCGGAAAACATTGGCTTGGCTTGATGAATTACGCCAAAAAATGATCCCATATGACATTATGGAATGAAAGTAAGCATAGTATGCCAGCTTTTTCATTTTTATATCCCCTATGTCTGACACAATTCGCATAGCAAATACAGATTTGTTAAGACAATTCAGCAGTTCTGTGGTGTGCTCCTCCTACTTGAATTTATTATCAAGCTGCAATCCCAAGAATTTAACACTGCCCACTTCTTCTATCTGCTTGTGTGATGATGATGATGATGATGATGTTTGGTTTGTGGGGCGCTCAACAGCGTGGTTATCAGCGCCCGTACAATTACCCAATCTTTGCTCAGTCCAATTGCGCCATTTTCCTGGATGATGATGAAATGATGAGGACAACACAAACACCCAGTCATCTCGAGGCAGGTGAAAATCCCTGACCCCGCCGGGAATCGAACCCGGGACCCCGTGCTCGGGATCTATCTGCTTGTCATCGTATGTTAGGCATATACTCGTGGACGCCCCTTACAAGTCCTGAACTGCATGTAGTGTGTTTTTTCAAAGTTTAGTGACAAAGAATGGCCAGGAATCAGTGATTAATGTCCACAAATATTTTATTAGCCGAACTTTCTGAGACTACACTTGATTAGCTACTTATTGCAATGCTTGTATCATCGGCAAACAAAACGAACTTGGCATCTGGTAATGCAATTATGTACACGTAGACACAGTTGGCAGGTATGTAAACGATTATACAGTTAACAGTTCTATGTGACAGGTCGAACGGCGACCAGAGCGCATTAGTACTGTTGGCTTTTAGTGTTGCTGTCGAGTATGGTAGGATATCCAGGATGGTCCATTGATAGTGACCGGGCCAAATATCTCACGAAATAAGCATCAAACGAAAAAACTACAAAGAACGAAACTCGTCTAGCTTGAAGGAGGAAACCAGATGGCGCTTTGGTTGGCCCGCTAGATGGCGCTGCCATAGGTCAAACGGATATCAACTGCGTTTTTTAAAATAGGAACCCCCATTTTTTATTACATATTCGTGTAGTACGTAAAGAAATATGAATGTTTTAGTTGGACTACTTTTCTCGCTTTGTGACAGATGGCGCTGTAATAGTCACAAACGTGTAAGTACGTGGTATCACGTAACATTCCGCCAGTGCGGACGGCACTTGCTCCGTGATACATTACCCGTGTTGAAATGGACCGTTTACCAAATGCGGGAAAGGTCGATGTCGTGTTGATGTAAGGCTATTGTGATCAAAATGCCCAACGGGCGTTTGCTATGTATGCTGCTCGGTATCCTGGACATTATCCAAGTGTCCGGACCGTTCGCCGGATAGTTACGTTATTGCCGGCCGCTGTGGCCGAGCGGTTCTAGGCGCTTCAGTCCGGAACCGCGCGACTGCTACGTCGCAGATTCGAATCCTGCCTTGGACATGGATGTGTGTGATGTCCTTAGGTTAGTTGGGTTTAACTAGTTCTAAGTTCTAGGGGACTGATGACCTCAGATGTTAAGTCCCATAGTGCTCAGAGCTATTTGAACCATTAAGTTACGTTATTGAAGGAAACACGAAGTGTTCAGTCACATGTGAAACGTCAACCACGACCTGCAACAAATGATGATGCCCAAGTAGGTGTTTTAGCTGCTGTCGCGGCTAATCCGCACATCAGTAGCAGACAAACTGCGCGAGAATCGGGAATCTCAAAAACGTCGGTGTTGAGAATGCTACATCAACATCGGTTGCAGCCGTACCACACTTCTATGCACCAGGAATTGCAAGGCGACGACTTTGAACGTCGTGTACAGTTCTGCCACTGGGCACAAGAGAAATTACGGGACGATGACAGATTTTTTGCACGCGTTCTATTTAGCGACGATGCATCATTCACCAACAGCGCTAACGTAAACCGGCATAATATGCACTATTGGGCAACGGAAAATCCGCGATGGCTGTGACAAGTGGAACATCGGCGACCTTGGCGGGTTAATGTATGGTGCGGCATTATGGGAGGAAGGATAATTGGCCCCCATTTTATCGATGGCAATCTAAATGGTGCAATGTATGCTGATTTTCTATGTAATGTTCTACCGATGTTACTACAAGACGTTTCACTGCATGATAGAATGGCGGTGTACTTCCAGCATGATGGATGTCCGGCACATAGCTCGAGTGCGGTTGAAACAGTATTGAATAGCATATTTCATGACAGGTGGATTGGTCGTCGAACCACCATACCATGGCCCGCACGTTCACTGGATCTGACGTCCTCGAATTTCTTTCTGTGGGGAAGGTTGAAGGATATTTGCTATCGTGATCCACCGACAACACCTGACAACATGCGTCAGCGCATTGTCAATGGGTGTGCGAACATTACGGAAGGCGAACTACAAGCTGTAGAGAGGAGTGTCGTTACACATATTGCCAAATGCGTTGAGGTTGACGGACATCATTTTGAGCATTTATTGCATTAATGTGGTATTTACAGATAATCACGCTGTAACAGCATGCGTTCTCATAAATGATAAGTTCACAAAGGTACATGTATCACATTGCAACAACCGAAATATAATGTTCAAACGTACCAACTTTCTATATTTTAATTTAAAAACTTTACCTGTTACCATTCAGAAGGATGTAGGTTGCAGTTTGCAGTAGGTACTGGGAGATGAAGGGGCTTGCACAGGATAGATTAGCATGGAGAGCTGCATCAAACCAGTCTCAGGACTGAAGACCACAACAAATAACAACCTGTTACCAACTGTTCGTCTAAAATTGTGAGCCATATGTTTGTTACTATTACAGCGCCATCTATCACAAAGCGAAAAAAGTGGTCCAACTAAAACATTCATATTTCTTTACGTACTACACGAATATGTAATAAAAATGGGGGTTCCTGTTTAAAAAACGCAGTTGATATCCGTTCGAACAATGGCAGCGCCATCTAGCGGTCCAACCATAGCGCCATCTGGTTCCCCCTTCAAGCTATACGAGTTTCGTTCTTTGTAGTTTTTTGTTTGGCGCTTATTTCGTGAGATATTTGGCCCGGTCACGATCAATGGACTACCCTGTAGAGTTGCAGTTCTATACTACAGGTTGAACGGCGACCAGAGTGCATTAGTAGCGTTGCCTTTTAGCGTTGCTGTCGAGTCTGGTAGGATATACACTCCTGGAAATTGAAATAAGAACACCGTGAATTCATTGTCCCAGGAAGGGGAAACTTTATTGACACATTCCTGGGGTCAGATACATCACATGATCACACTGACAAAACCACAGGCACATAGACAGAGGCAACAGAGCATGCACAATGTCGGCACTAGTACAGTGTATATCCACCTTTCGCAGCAATGCAGGCTGCTATTCTCCCATGGAGACGATCGTAGAGATGCTGGATGTAGTCCTGTGGAACGGCTTGCCATGCCATTTCCACCTGGCACCTCAGTTGGACCAGCGTTCGTGCTGGACGTGCAGACCGCGTGAGACGACGCTTCATCCAGTCCCAAACATGCTCAATGGGGGACAGATCCGGAGATCTTGCTGGCCAGGGTAGTTGACTTACACCTTCTAGAGCACGTTGGGTGGCACGGGATACATGCGGACGTGCATTGTCCTGTTGGAACAGTAAGTTCCCTTGCCGGTCTAGGAATGGTAGAACTATGGGTTCGATGACGGTTTGGATGTACCGTGCACTATTCAGTGTCCCCTCGACGATCACCAGTGGTGTACGGCCAGTGTAGGAGATCGCTCCCCACACCATGATGCCGGGTGTTGGCCCTGTGTGCCTCGGTCGTATGCAGTCCTGATTGTGGCGCTCACCTGCACGGCGCCAAACACGCATACGACCATCATTGGCACCAAGGCAGAAACGACTCTCATCGCTGAAGACGACACGTCTCCATTCGTCCCTCCATTCACGCCTGTAGCGACACCACTGGAGGCGGGCTGCACGATGTTGGGGCGTGAGCGGAAGACGGCCTAACTGTGTGCGGGACCGTAGCCCAGCTTCATGGAGACGGTTGCGAATGGTCCTCGCCGATACCCCAGGAGCAACAGTGTCTTAATTTGCTGGGAAGTGGCGGTGCGGTCCCCTACGGCGCTGCGTAGGATCCTACGGTCTTGGCGTGCATCCGTGCGTCGCTGCGGTCCGGTCCCAGGTCGACGGGCACGTGCACCTTCCGCCGACCACTGGCGACAACATCGATGTACTGTGGAGACCTCACGCCCCACGTGTTGAGCAATTCGGCGGTACGTCCAGCCGACCTCCCGCATGCCCACTATACGCCCTCGCTCAAAGTCCGTCAACTGCACATACGGTTCACGTCCACGCTGTCGCGGCATGCTACCAGTGTTAAAGACTGCGATGGAGCTCCGTATGCCACGGCAAACTGGCTGACACTGACGGCGGCGGTGTACAAATGCTGCGCAGCTAGCGCCATTCGACGGCCAACACCGCGGTTCCTGGTGTGTCCGCTGTGCCGTGCGTGTGATCATTGCTTGTACAGCCCTCTCGCAGTGTCCGGAGCAAGTATGGTGGGTCTGACACACCGGTGTCAATGTGTTCTTTTTTCCATTTCCAGGAGTGTATAAGAGGCGTTAACAGCGTCAGATGTTGAGAGGAAGCAGTCATAGTCAGCCAACTTAAACGTGAGGAGGATAACAGTCAATCCTTGAGTTTTAGTGAGGCACAGCCCACCAGCTTGAACTCCATACTAACATAGAAAGTCATGCTGTTTTAATTCAGGATTCCGGCCCACACCATTGGTCGTTGACTAGCAGCAGCCATACTTGGATTGTACCGCCCACACGTAGGCTGCCGACAACACCACAACACAAATGGTCGCCTTGGGGTGCTACCGTGACTGGGAATCATGGACTGCCGATGAATGGTGTTGTAGTGTGTTCAGTGATGAACAGCGGCTCTACACTAGCCATCATCGGTGAGTAAGGCGGAGAGCTGTGGAGAGGTACCATTCTTTCAATATTCTGCAGAGGCACAACAACTGTCACTCCTCGCATCATAGTGTGGGGAGCCAGCAGTTATGACTTCGTGTCACGGTTGGTAGTGGCTGAAAGAACTCTGACGGCACAGCGGTACGTCATGGAAATCCTGCGTCCTCTTGTGTTACATCGCACAAGACAGTATCTTGGTGCCATTTTCCAAAATGACAGTGCTTGTAAGATGGGCATGTCATTTTGGTTTTTGTAAGTTGTCGTCATCCACGTCAGGGAGAATGTAAGTTATGTTAGTGTTAAGCAATCTTTAGTCTTGTTGTGCCACGGCCTTTGCCCCTGCATAGTCCGATACATTCTTATTTGAAATGTGGTAGGTGATCGACGTATTCAGCAGCGCTATTTTGACTTCTGATTATATCTGTTAGATGAAGAAAGATTTGTTGTAAAGGATAGCAAGGATGAATATGATGTACGTATATATTGAGAAA
Source organism: Schistocerca cancellata (assembly GCF_023864275.1). Classification (NCBI taxonomy): domain Eukaryota; kingdom Metazoa; phylum Arthropoda; class Insecta; order Orthoptera; family Acrididae; genus Schistocerca; species Schistocerca cancellata. The sequence continues at coordinate 141,466,759 of NC_064633.1, forward strand.
CGAAAAGAATATAAATATTGAGTAATGTTATTTTTTTAAGAGAAGAAGTTTGAGGTAAGACTGTATCACTGCACAGCTAGTTTGTCGTAATGATTATTGTCAGCTAATTAACTTGCTCAGAGCTGAGAAAAAGACCACCCTACTTCTGAGTCATTCATTAACATATCAACTGACTCAGTTGTTTGGTTTTCATAGAAATTCTCTGTTAGCCTTGTAGCCTTTATAAATCATTGTTCATTTTGTTAAGCATTGTATGGTTCAGACCAACGTTATGTGTGAAGAGTTTTACTCTGTCTTTTTGAATACAAGCGTCATTTTAGAATCGTTGTCTGGGAATATCATTTCATAGGAATAGTTACACTCCACATCCCACAGTCTAAAGAAGATACATCATTACACACAAGCAGGTCAGAATTCCTTGATTACGCATTACCACATTGCATCATGCGGTATGCAACAGTTTGAAAACTGTTTGGAAATTTTATTTAAAAGATAGAAAGCTAGCTTGGCCGCTACCTGCTTGCTGTTTGCTGTTGTGCTTTCGAGAAATCTGCAACAATGTTGTCAAGAAGCGAGGGAAGTGAAAATTTTGATCATGGTCAAATTATTGTTTTACTTCAGTTGAGCATTTAATATAATGATAATGAAGTCCCATACTCCGAGGAGGGTAGGGGACGATGCAGGGCCGCGCGGGATTAGCCGTGCGGTCTAAGGCGCTGCACTCATGGACTGCGCGGCTGGTCCCGGCGGAGGTTCCAGTCCTTCCTCGGGCATGTGTGTGTGTGTGTGTGTGTGTGTGTGTATGTGTTTGTCCTTAGGATAATTTAGGTTAAGTAGTGTGTAAGCTTAGGGACTGATGACCTTAGCAGTTAACTCCCATAAGATTTCACACACATTTGAACATTTTTTTTTGGACGATGCAGCAGATCCACACCGCTGTACTAGGCAAGATCCTAGTGAAGGTGGTTTGCCATTGCCTACGTCCGACCGTAATGGGGATGAATAATGATGATGATGACGGCAAAACGACACCCAGTCATCTCGAGGCAGAAAAAGATCGCTGACCCCGCCGGGAATCGAACCCGGTACCCCGCGCGCGGCAAGCGAGAATGCTATCGCAATACCACGAGTTACGGACAGGTAATACAAAAACAAGACGTATTCAGAGCTGTTACAGTTCAATAAAGATTAGGTTCTGTTTAGTCAAAGATTAGCATACGAGTTTGTGGGCCACAGCGGCCGGCTGCTGAATAATAGTTTGTGGGTACACAGTTTTGGTATACGTAAAATTTTATAGACTGGGAAGTAAATTTGCCGTAACTTTGATACAGAAACACATAGCGTGAAACTTACATGCTCATTCACAAATGGCACATGTCTCCTTCAGCTGTCTGCGCTATGTTGCGGTATTTCCGTAAGAGTGTGGTTGCCTTCTACGCAGGTGACACCGCCATCTTTAGCGCAAGATTGGAAATCCACAAACATTAACTCACAACTTCAGACAGCACTCAGAACTGTCGTGCCTTGGTTGGAGAAATAGCGTGCCAAGGTAAGCATCGACAAGTGCGTGGCAGTTCTGTTTATAGATTGTCCGGAACAGCTGCACAAACATCAACATTGCAGACAAATTGCACTACATGCCCGCCGAATACATTTCCGTATGCATAACAGGCAAAGAACACTAATTAGGAGGGTGTCGAGGTCCGTGGACGTGACACTTAGTAGATTATTTTTGAAAGATTTCTTGATGCCTTCAGCTGCCATTCTCTTTATTTCATGTACGATAGTACAATTTCGGCCTTAGATCATTTTCAAGTGTCTTATGGATGATTTTTAGTAGTAAATTATTTCATGTACGTCGTTGCTCCTATGACACCATGTTATGCTCATAAAATAAATGAACATGAAGTAAATGTCACTGATCGGACTACTGGAAAAAATCTGAAATTATTTTAAGTGGCCTGTATTCGGCGTCAAAAAATTGTTTCAATGTGATCCAGAGATTAAGAGTTCTCCAAACTGCGGGATTAAACGACAGCCATCTTGTTTTTGAGTGAGATAGAAGAGTCTGACATCAACGTAAAAGCAGAGCTCTCTCAGCTTCTCTGTCCTTACCGTGTATATTGAAAAATAATTAAATATTTTCATGACGATTATTCCAGTTGCGACAGTTAAGACTCCAGCAGCACTTGATATAGTAAGAATATGGGCAGGGCATCCAATTCCTTCTACATTTTATCCTAGTTCTTCTTTAATTTGGTGACACACATTCCACTAGCCGCATTGATGAAGCCCTCCGCAATTTGGTATTGGTACTGTCTCCACAAAAAGCGATTAATTAATCAAATGGAATTTGCTGTTGTCTTAAAGTATCTAGACAAAACTTTGCAATTGTCTCCGATGTTTCGTTATTCAGCGATGCGAACTTCACCAGCTTCTGTTGGATTCCCTCAGTTTCTGTAAAGTATTGAACAACTAAAGGAAACATTTTTTCAGCTTTGTGGTTCAATGCGTCAGTGCGTATGCCGTAAAATGAAACTTCTTGCAATTGTTTGATGCATTAGCACACGCAGTGTGATGCGAGAACATTTTTAACAATAGCTATAGGTTTGGTCCTGGCTGTAGACCTGCGGCGACTTAGAATACATGGCGGCATTAAGTTTTTCGGTACAGGATCTAGGGGGGGTGGGGTGGGGGAAGGGGGACAAACCGGGGCATCTGCCCCGGGCGGCTATTTCAGGGGGCGTCAAATTCGTATTTCGAGACGCAGACTAGTAAAAACAGTCCACTCACCCACATTCAGCTCCCTAAAAAATTACCACCCTCAGCATGGTCCACGGCCTCTAAACTATATCAACGAAAACTGTATAGCTGGCTGGTTGAAAATCCATTTTATAATGTAACAGAATTTTTTGATGAAAAAAATGTAAACATATGTTAAAATTTAAAATATATGGCTAAATTTTTGTAGTTGTGTAGGTAATTCAGTATAAATGGTCGAAATTGTGTATATAATTAAGTATAAATATCTGTGATTGAGAATGTAATAAAATATGCGAAACATATCTTAAAACTTAGAGTGTACAGTTAACGTATGTAATTATGTATAGAACTAAACATATCAGTATTATGTATAGACATAAAGCCTATTCCGTTATGTTAATGGTCCACGGTGAATAAAGATGAACAAAAATTAATATTGTTGAAGAAAAAACCTTTTTTAACAAATCTCCTAGCATCCACCACACGTCTATCTATCGATTATTCATATGATTTTTAAACCCATCCCTGTTGGTTTTTGAACATTGTTGAACACTTTCTAAGTTGATTTCTAAACGAATCATAAGTTGATTTTTGAGTGTATGCATTTGCGTGATGTTTCTGCCAGGGGAATCCCCTTCACATATAGCAATATAAAAACTTTCTCGCAGACAAAAGAAGACGGGATTATACGAGCTGAGGCGAATAAACGCGAACTGGTGAATGCCAATCGCTGTTTGTTTATGTGGTTGATTGGGTGTGCGGATGATCAGCGTTGTAATAACTATTAGCGAAATCCATAGATGAAAGGAAATACATGGCTAACAGGAATAACAGGTAAGAAAGATTACTTATTATCTTCTCAGTGTATCCAAGAACACGAAATTTTGACAGAAAATTTTTGGCAGATCGACACACTACTAAAGACCAGTTGCACAGTCCCCGGTTAGCAGCCACTTAAGTTCAATTCTCGGAATAGCGCGGAAGACGCGTTTAGGAAGACGTAATAACGCCTACCCGGAGAATAAATGCTGGATAACTAAACCGATGGTTCTGGCAGGTTTGGTGAAATTAGCCGAAGAATATGTTTTGACAATGGCAGAAATAGTTACAGAATTAGTGATGACGAGAGTGTTAGAGCGAAGAAGGAGAAGGAACGGGGTATCACGCAAATTATATGGAAGAATATGAAGATTCCAAATTTATATAAAAAATTCGTTCTACTATTTTTCGATCTCGTACTTGAGAAACTGGGGTGTATGTATGAAATGTGAAAATATTTCATTACATTTTCGTTTTATCTAACAGACATTGACAAAACAGACGTAACCAAATTGCGCACTATTCGAATTGACAGCTTTTTTAGTATTAGACAACGACATTTTGATTTTTCATGCAGCAAAACGCTTGACGAAGTTTGAGGAGGTAACATGTTCTTTCTCACATAGGAAAGCACGCCGTGTATAGATGTAGCAAGATTAGAGAGGAAAAAAACTTTTGGGACCTAAGGATTGAAGAAAGGTGGTCTGTCTTGCTTGTCTCTTGTCTTTACTGGTTCTATGTTTCCTATATTTAATTTTATGTCACACAATAGAGAAAGTTATTAACTAATAGGCAACAAAGAGTGTAAATTTTCTGAAGAGGTCTTATTCTCCTGGTTACAAACAATCCAATCCAGTATTAATCGTGAGCTTTCTAAAGGGGGGGGGGGGGGGTAGGATGTCATACCGGCCGACGGGGAGCAGGAGAGGCACCACAGAACATTTTAATTTCCACTGTCCTGAATATATATTTGATGGTTTCCATTACAAAATATATGCTTTTGACTTCGACAGTGCGAAATACAATGACGCGCGATAGAAAAATGCTGTGTGAGAACCAAATAATATGTCTTACACTTCCTCTTCAGAAAGACGGGCGCTACAAAGTGAACATATTTTTGAAAAATCGATTTTTTTAAAAATTTTTTACTCTTATCTCAAACGTTCGAGGAGGAGAGGGAAGGGACAGGAAATATCGTAGATCCGGGGTATTGTATTGTATTGTATTGCATGTTAATCAGGGGCCTAGAAACGATGGAGAGGGGCCGTCCCCGCCGCAGCCGCAGTAGTCCACAACCCCACGACGACTACCAGAGTCCACTTCACCCCTCCGCGCCCCACACCGAACCCAGGATTATTGTGCGCTTCGGTCCCCGGTAAAGCCCCCCAGGGAACGCCTCACACCACACGAGTGTAACCCCTATGTTTGCGTGGTAGCGTAATGATGGTGTACGCGTACGTGGAGAACTTGTTTGTGCAGCAATCGCCGACATAGTGCAGCTGAGACGGAATACGGGGAACCAGCACGCATTCGCCGTGGCAGATGGAAAACCGCCTAAAAACCATCCACAGACTGGCCGGCTCACCGGAACTCGACACAAGTCCGCCGGGCGGATTCGTGCCGGGGACCAGGCGCTCCTTCCCGCCCGGAAAGCTGTGCGTTACACCGGAAGGCTAACCGGGCGGGCAAAGATCTGGGGTACAGATAAGAGAACTGAAGGACTGATGATGCTTGATGACTTTACAAGCCGTTGTTAGTTTACAGCAGCAATGAACAATTCTTCCTGGGTATCTTCTTTAATGATGGCTGTAGAAATAGACTTTCAATCTGTCTGTATGATTCTTCGTAGACTTGTAATGCATCGCATCTGCCTTACCTCCGTGAGTTATTGAGATGAAACAACTACAAATCTCACACAACACTTCCTGATACGTACGTTTTTTCTTGACAAAAGATCACTCTTTTATGTAATCATCCGAAAAGTAACCTTTGCTCTTTCCATCATTAGGCATTATCGTAAGCTATAATTAGATAAGTCTATTAGAAGGTAAGCAGTCGATAGTAACACTTCAGTCAGTGAAGTAAATGTTACTACACACTTCACGCCCTATACGCTCACATTAAGCATTTCAAACATTACTAACTTGCATCCGTTGTTCGTATTACGTTTAGAAAGAGTCTTCTTATCAGATCGCTATTCAAATGGGAACTGCCCAATTCTTTCCAAGTGGCGCTGTTTAAATAGTTCCAGCTTCGTTCTACTGGAGAAGTCTTGGTATTTTCTCAAATTATGGCGGAAAATCTACAAGGTGCTTGCTACGTCAATACGTCCGTTCATGCAACGCCGTGTCAGACGATCTTGTCAATGTAAACTTGTTGACATAAAGAATATAATCCTGAACGATAATGCCAAGCTTTATTGTGAGTATAGCTTTGGCATCATCAAATCTATTAGCATTGTGCTTACGGACTGTTTCCATTTTAGCGGTGTTGGTACGATGTCGCAGCAATCGGTCGCTCGTCTCGACCCCATCAAACATAAGCGATTTGTCAAGCAACTTCAACTTGTGTTACGAATGCCACTGTGTCGAGAAGTTCTGCAATGGAAAATGAACTACAGTGTGTAGCGGCAGTGGCAATTGATCGGCGCGCGGTGTGGCCGCGCGGTTTGAGGCGCCATGTCACGGATTGCGCGGCCCCTCCCGCCGGAGGTTCGAGTCCTCCCTCGGGTATGGATGCGTATATTGTTCTTCGCATAAGTTAGTTTAGGTTAGTTTAAGTAGTATGTAAGTCTAGGGACTGATGACCTCAGCAGTTTGGTCCCTTAGGAATTCACACACATTTGAATAGATGCAAAAAGTAAATTAAAAAAAAAACGGGGTCCGCAATTTATTGAACTTGTTTTGAAACTCTTTTCCTTGGGAACTGTAGAGACTTCACAGATCATATTACTTTTTCACTGGCGCTGAGTGCGTTGCGTACGTCTTTCCAGTGTTATAATACAATTCGTTTTTCGGTTTTTAGTCCTGACTTCCTCTTCCATTCATTAGTCATATAGTCTAACTGCAAGTATTTACACAGTTTGTTTTGCAGTCTCTATGTGTATTTAGAAATGTTGTCAATAACAGCATTGCTGATAACTGTAACTTTTGCTATAAATTGTATAAGGGAGGAGTTAAATTATCGAAAATGGCAGTGGACATGGTTATAGCTGTGTAATGCTCTTACCCTAAACATTTATATTAAGATGTCCACTCCATATTACGGTACTTGATTCTGTTTAGAAGCTAAAAACTTCGCCGGCCGCGGTGGTCTAGCGGTTCTGGCGCTGCAGTCCGGAACCGCGGGACTGCTACGGTCGCAGGTTCGAATCCTGCCTCGGGCATGGGTGTGTGTGATGTCCTTAGGTTAGTTAGGTTTAAGTAGTTCTAAGTTCTAGGGGACTTATGACCTAAGATGTTGAGTCCCATAGTGCTCAGAGCCATTTGAACCATTTTTGCTAAAAACTTCAATGATGCGTGTAGTTGTCTAATAAATAACTCAGTCCTCAGATGGAGCCTAGTGTATCGTAACTATTACCGTGAGCTTCCCATCAGTTCCAGTTCTACAGAAGAGGATTCAAATTTGTAATCGCTGCAAAAGGGAGGCTGATTTTCGGCTTACTTCCTAATACGAGTGTCACCTCCTGCCTCACCTTCACTCTCGGTGTGGTTTTTGGTCCCCAATAGCAAATGTTAACGTGAAGCTCCTTCTCATAGTGGGCAAAGCGAAACGAAACAAAACTACACTACATTTAATAACCAAACAAATCGCAGGCAGTCAGCCACATTGTCACACATCGCATACGATTTATGAGATTGCCTGGGATTTCCGTGCCATCAGCGAGGGATCGATTGTTGCAATTTGCACGCACAAGTATGATCTACAAAGCCATCGCATGCCCTTGCGACGGATCGCTCGTGTGTAATGGATTTATAGCTGGTCACAGTGGCATTCAGTAATCTGCGTCAAGAGATATTTGAAACAATACCATACACTTCAACAAGAAACTAGAAAGAGATAGGTTAATTGCGGTACGTCTACAGTGGCGCACCCGTGTGGAGATTATTTGTGCCGTAGCGAGTGTGTCTAATGGTACATTTCGATGTTCAGAGCTTGTTTCGCAGTAACTGCGAGTGGGGAGTGTATAAATCTGTACTTATTTGTAAACAGAGAAATTTTATGTTGTTCCTTTGACAGCAGATCCCAGTTAACATCTTGAGTCTGCCTTTTTCACTGTAGACTGTAGCTTCACAAGTGAGTGTATGAAGTAGTTAACCATATTGCTGTACTGTGTAATAAAACGGCTGGTTCACCAAGGACGTTAACGGAACAGACCGAACGGTAGGCGATGTCATCGACTAATGGTCAGTACAACGTCGCTAGCTTACTTCAGTACTGAATGGTGAAAGTGAGATTACGAGATACTATCCGTAGTACAAAAAGTCGGAATATAGTATTAGATAAAGATTGTTAATGGACAAAGCGGTCTTAATAACGAATGTTTTTGACAAAGTTACACGATAAAAAATATGTATATAACCACATCAAACAGTATTTAGAGGACTATACATAGAGTCTTATTACCTTAACTATTGTGCTTCTTCCCTTTGAAGTACGAAATAACATAAAAAATAACTACATATTTCTCCTTCAATTGAATTAACTTTTCTCTGTTAAAAAAGGGTTCTTCTTGAAATTGTTTCATCAATTTTGTTCTTATTTTGTCAGACATGCCAACTATCTCCGCAGATGACGAAGAGATTGGAGAAATGTATGATGAGATAAAAGAAAATATTCAGATAGTGAAGGGAGATGAAAATTTAATAGTCATCGGGGGATGAAATTAGATAGTAGGGAAAGGAAGAGAAGGAAAAGTTGTAGGTGAATATGGAATTGGGGTAAGGAATGAAAAGGGAAGCCACCTGCTAGAATTTTGCACCAAGCATAACTTGATGGTAGCTAACATTTATTTAAGAATCATGAAAGAAGGTTGCATACGTGGAAGAGGCCTGGAGACACTGGAGGGTTTCAGATAGATTATACTTATAACGGTAAGACAGAGATTTAGGAACCAGGTTTTAAATTGTAAGACATTTCCAGGGGTAGATGTGGACTCTGACCACAATCTATTGGTTATGAACTGTAGATTAAAACTGAAGAAACTGCGAAATGATGGGAATTTAAGGAGATAGGATGTGGATAAACTGAAAGAAGCAGATGATGTAGAGTGTTTGAGAGAGAGCATTAGGGAACGACTGACAAGAACAGGTGAAAGAAATACAGTAGAAGAAGAATGGATAGCTTTGAGGGATGAAATAGTAAAGGCAGCAGAGGACCAAGTAGGTAAAAAGACGAGGGCTAGTAGAAATCCTTGGGTAACAGAAGAGATATTGAACTTAACTGATGAAAGGAGAAAATATAAAAATGCAATAAATGAAGTAGGCAAAAAGGAATACAAACGTCTCAAAAATGAGATCAACAGGAAGCGCAAAATGGCTAAGCAAGGATGGCTAGAGGATAAATGTAAGGATGTAGAGGCATGTATCACTAGGGATAAGATAGATACTGCCTATAGAGAACTTTGGAGAAAAGAGAACCACTTGTATGAATATCAAGAGCTCAGATGAAAAACCAGTTCTAAGTAAAGAAGGGAAAGCATAAAGTTGGAAATTCTTTCAAATTCTAAAGGTGGCAGGGGTAAAATACAAAGAGCAAAAAGCTATTTACAATTTGTACAGAAACCAGATGGCAGTTATAAAGAGTCGAGGGGCATGAGAGGGAAGCAGTGGTTGGGAAGGGAGTGAGACATGGTTGTAGCCTATCCCCAATGTTATTCAATGTGTATATTGAGGAAGCAATAAAGGAAACAAAAGAAAAATTTGGAGTAGTTATTAAAATCCATGGAGAAGAAATAAAAACTTTGCTGTTTGCCGATGACACTGTAATTCTGGCAGAGACAGCAAAGGACCTGGAAGAGCTGTTCAACGGAATGGACAATGTCTTGAAAGGAGGGTATAAGATGAACATCAACAAAAGCAAAACGAGGATATGGAATGTAGTCAAATAAAATCAGGTGATACTAAGGGAATTAGATTAGGAAATGAGACACTTAACATAGTAGATGGGTTTTGCTATTTGGGGAGCAAAATAATGGATGATGGTCGAAACAGTCAGGATATAAAACGTAGACTGGCAATGGAAGGGAAAGCGTTTCTGAAGAAGAGAAATTTGTTAACATTGAGTATAGATTTAAGTGTCAGGAGGTCTTTTCTGAAAGTATTTGTATGGAGTGTAGCCATGTACGGAAGTGAAACATGGACGATAACTAGTTTGGACAAGAACAGAATAGAAGCTTTCGAAATGTGGTGTTACAGAAGAATGCTGAAGACTAGATGGGTAGATCACGTAACTGATGAGGAGGTATTGAATAGAATTGGGGAAGAGGAATTTGTGGCACAACTTGACTAGGAGAAGGGATCGGTTGGTAGGACATGTTCTGAGGCATTAAGGGTATCACCAATTTAGTACTGCAGGGCCGCGTGGAGGGTAAAAATCGTAGAGGAAGACCAAGAGATGAATACACTAAGCAGATTCTGAAGGATGTAAGTTGCAATAGTTACTTTGAGATGAAGAAGCTTGCGCAGGGTAGAGTAGCATGGAGGGCTGCATCTAACCAGTTTCTGTGCTGAAGACCACAACTAAAACATTTTTATTTGCCTAGGTACTGTAAAGCTTAGATGGTTTTTGGCTTTCAGCTCTCTGGTCTCTTTTGTGGAAGAATACTCGTAGAAAAAATATCCAAGTCGCCATGGGATATTTCCAGTGTGTCAAAAAACATACAATAAAATAAAAACCAAGAAGACAAAGCGCTAAATCTGTACTATAAGTGTGAGTCCGGTCAGTATAGGTTAACTTAGGATTTTAGCAGCCGACATTAACGTTTCCCTGTCCACGTCGAGGTCAAAACCTTCTTCCGGAGAAACGTTGTAGGTGTCCACCGTCCCATCCTGTTACGTTGCGCTGACGGTCTGTGTGAATACCGCATTTGTAACGCATTGTTGAATGTTCTGACGATCCTTCCAGTTCCATTCCCTCACGTGTAATCGACAGTAAACCTTCTGATAGCATCTACTATAATTAAAATCTGTGGTTGAATGCCGTGGTCGTTGACTCGTTACATGTATCGTTGACTCGTTACATGTTTCATTACGAGCTGTTAGAGTTACTTTAATTGACGATAACGTTCTATTGTAGTAGCTCTGCGGGCTGTCTAATAAGACCGCTGCACGTTAGTAAGGATTCGTTTTTTCGTTGTTGCTGCCATTGTGACTTATTTATCAACTACTGAATCCTCTGACTGTTGTATTAAAATTTTTTGCATGACCATGCTGCGTAGAGATAGCAATGAGCGTGCGTCGTAAATTCATCCTCTCTTTCTCTCACACACACAGAGACAATGTTTCTCCCGAACCGGTGCGTCCCGTGCACATACAGTACTTCCTAACCTTGTTTTTCGACCTTTGTACACGCTACCTGTGCCCGTTTGGCGAGCGATAATCTCTGCCTGCCGCTAGATGTCAGCACCGTCGCCGCGGATACAACTCTCGATTAGACAGACAGAAGTGAAACAAGCGAAGAGCAAGTAGGAACATGGGGCTCTTCTCCGTCCTGGTTATGTACGGGCTCTCCGCCTTCTACAGTTGTCTCGTTTTCACATTTCTCGTCGTGAAGTCGCTGTTCAACCCGAGCAAGCCCTTCTGGTACCGGAAGAAGCGCGACAAAGCTCCGGAATGTTTGCAAGACCCCGCGCTAGGTACTCACCACTACGCCAAGCTCAAGGTTCGTAAAGCTCTTGTTTCACATATCATACAAATTTTTGCCCGCGTACTCTTAGGGAACTGTTCCTAAGTATACAAAACAACTCTTTCCGTAGTAAAAACCATAAACAGCTTTATTAAAGACCTCGCGCTAGGTACTCATCACTACGCCAAGCTTAATATTCATAAACGTTTGTTTCACATATCATATAGAATTTTAACCGCGTACTCTTGGAGAACTGTTCCTGAGTATACAGAAGAACCTCTCTCCTTAGTAAAAAGCATAAACAGCTTTGTTACGTTCGCAAATAGTTGCCCGGAACGGACAAGCTAGGTAACAATGATGTTTGTACTACAAACTTTGTAGCAATGCTGGAGACGTCAATGTGGTGATAAAACGAACCTAGAGAAAACTGTCTTCAATAATGGATCATGCATCCTCAATGAGAACCTTGAATTTCTAAGTAATATGAGCAATCTGTGCTTAAATTTTATTACATAGTTTTGCATAATGCTTCCGTTTTTCATGATGTTCGGTTTTAGCTGACAAGAAATGTATGTTTCTCAAGATTCTTTTATCATTTCGTATTTGGTGTTCTTGATTATGGTATCGCTATTTTTAATTAAAATATTTGTGTTTTACGTGCAGCTCACGTTACAAGGGGTTTTAACACATCACGTCTTTTTTCCCGCTGTATCCATAGTCCAATTTTTGTCGGCATAGAGTGAAATTCTGAACCGTTGAGAAACATTTCGATTGTACACTAATGTATGTCACTAAGTACACTTAATTTTCACAGGAGCTTAAACAAACCTATGGGTTATTCCAAATGCGGCACACTACCTTGAACGATGTTTACTGGCGGCTTGCACTGCAGTCTCGCACTCTTGCCGAAGCCCTCAGCAGTGTTGCCAACTCCCCAAACCGAAATAAGCAAAACGTGTCTACAAAAAAGTCAGAAGAAAGCTGATATAAAACAAGTTGTATAACTGAGCAGTTATATTTTTGCGATGATTATACTGTGTTAGGTATTTAAGAGGGGAAGGGGTGCACACGAAAATGCAGTAGGCAGATATTTTTAGTTAAGTCCAACTTTATGAAGAACAATTGGATCAATGCTGATATTATTTCGATGGATTTTTTTTTCTTTAGACTGAAGTTCTTGAAATATAATTTTCTCATTTTTACTCGTATCAGATATGTAATTCAGTTTTAAACAACTTCAAGAAATAACTGTTCCACAGGATTTTGCATCGTGTGCGAAGATTCATTTTTATGTCTTCAGCAGCTAAAGAGAAAATGTATAGATATTCATAAAGTGCAAAAGAATACAAATTTAGAGGTGTGTCCAAATTTAGAGGTGTGTCCTCCGCATCTCGTTAGAGAAATGATTTCTGGACGCACTTGTACTTCGAACGCAGATATAATAATCTGAGATTTCATTTCTATGACATGCATATAAAATATTAGCCAATCTTTAAAACCTCGATATTTTGAGGCAAAAATGTGTTGAAATAAAGACCTTCATGTCACTTTCTTTGACACAATTTTCATTTTCTCACAGTAAATATAGAAATAATGTTTCGGCTGTGTACTTCACAATATATGCACTCTAATTTCACATTATTTCTTGTACTTATTATACTACTACACTGAGTAGAAGTTCGCCGTTCCTCTCCTCAGTTCAGTCGTTGGCACACTGTTTATTGCAACTGTGAAACATGTGATTTTTTAGTCATGTTTTGCTTAGGATAGCTTCCTTCATTACTATGAAGCTCTGATACTTTTCTGCTGTAAGCTATGCTGCAACAGCGTTCCAGCAACGCTCTCAACCTTGTATGTGTATGTTGCGGATTAACCCTGGGTTCGGTGTGGGGCGGCGGGGTGACTAGACCGCTGTAGCCTGTTGTGGGGTTGTGTACCACTGTGGGCTACGGCGGGGACGAAGCCTCTCCGTCGTTTCTAGGTCTCCAGTTCAATGTAATACAATACAATGCTGACGGGACTGAAAGACACACCCACACAGCTTTTGTTTGCTTTGTCATGCTTTTTAATTGAGTCCAGTAATACATTTTCATGGAATGTTTAAGCGTGTCTTCACGTCTTAATTCAATGGAAATAATTTTTCTATAATAAACATAGATTTAATGCTTTCCTATAGTCTAGAAAGAAATCTAGGAAAGAAACCAAATGATTGTGGGGAAAGCCATACTTCGGAACGCCAGCTAAATCACGGATTTGCCCAGTAAATGGTATTAAAAAGAAGCCAGAGTTAGCTCTAAAAAGAGCTGGTTTGGCAACACTGACCTTCAGTGAGAGGTTTTGCCATCGCCTTTCTTTTGTTTGTGACTTCCTTCGTATCTCGTATCATTTAGCGCTGAACATAGATGGCCTTCACCTCGGAAGCGCATTGTCGTCGGAGATGAGACTGGTAAATAGGGAGAATGCAAACCTCGGTTCATACGAAAGCGATAGTCTTTTGGGAGGTACACGACTACAAATTTACATTGCATGTAGTTCCTTTAGCAGTGTTTGCTCGGAAACTGACAGACACGGGCCTATATTCACTGCCAGCAGCGATTCTTCACAGGTTTGACATCGATTGCCATTAACAGTGCGTGACATTCGTCTCCGTTACCAGCGGGTTAGGATCTCTATATGTCCTCACTTCTTACGGCATACTGCATGGTTGCGAGCCATACACCATTCTTTGTAGACACACTGAACAGACTGCGTTGGTATACTGACAATTTGAGCAACTTCATTTGCTATGTAATCAGGGCACGTCTAAGCACGATAGCTACTTTCTGCGGGTCCGTCACGTCACGTCACGTCTCGTCTTCGACCTGTCTTACTGCTCTGTTTCTATACAACTATGGCCCTGCCGTGACATGACAGTGGTAAAGGCTCACATGACTGCCTGTTACTAGTTCTAAATCATCGACATCGCTCCAAATCACCTTAAAGGCGTGCAGCCACTAGCAAGTAACAGGCAAGAGCTTGCTGAAGTGTTTGCGTTAGAACAAAAATTTGCGCTAGTTTACTTCTGCAATTCGCTTGGGCAGGTTAATTTCAGAAACTGGGTGCAAGCACATGCAGAATTGTTTCCGCTAAAGTCGCATCATGAGAAGTTTACAGTGCCAGAGCAGCCGCCACTGTTATTTTACTATTAGTATTGAAGAAATATCGAAACAAAAAACAAAAGTTAAGAAAAAAAGAAATGTTAGACTGAAAAAAATTGAAACAGAGGTGCACATACTTATCAAGAGATACTATTCAATAAATTAAAATCAGAGGACATGACTCAGCTTAAAAACTTTCTGATAATGTCGTATACAAGTTTCGAGCATCTTTTGTCTGTTATACAATCAACTATGCCAAAACAGTATACAAATATACGGCACGCTATATAATCAAGAGATCACCATTTGATTACTCTTCGACATTTGCAACTAGTATTTATTTTATTACAGATTTAATATTTTTTAGACTAACATTGAAAAATCAACAAATTTAATGACATGTACTTTCCTTTTTGGTGAAACAAAGTAACTGGTAAATTCATTTCCCGCTTTCTTGGTTGACAATATCGTTACATGCTTTGGGGTGCCAAACTTCCAATGGTTATTTCGACCTATTTGTCTTTGCGCCATTCTTTTTTTCGACACTAACATTTTCTCACCGTTATTGAGCACGCAATACTTCTGCATTGATTCAGATTTTTGTGTTACGATGACTAGTTCATAATTAAACAATTATAGGTTTACAAGCATCCTTATACAGAAGTACTGGTGAACAAACTATACATCGTTATTACAAAAAAGAACAGCACATTATTTACGGTTTACAGTGTTACGATTTACAATATTACGAAACATTATTTACAGTGATGTTTGACCTGCAACGGACATGAATATACAGTATATTGCAATGTTTATGGTATTGCACTTTTTATGTCCGCCTCTGTTTGTATTATTGACAAGGTAACAGTACCAACTTTGGACGTCTATTTTTATGCTTGTCATGGATATTATACGTGGATAATTGACAAATTATTGTGTTGGTTAAGTGGAAATGAGCGTTTGGCGTCATTGGCCGGGAGGCCCCTCGCGGGGCAGGTCCGGCCGCCTTGGCGCAGGTCTTATTACATTCGGCGCCACATTGGGCGACCTGCACGCCGGATGGGGATGAAATGACGATGAACACAACACAACACCCAGTCCCTGAGCGGAGAAAATCTCCGACCCAGCCGGGAATCGAACCCGGGCCCGGAGGACGGCAATCCGTCACGCTGACCACTCAGCTACTGGGGCGGACTGTTGGTTAAGTAAGGAAGTTTGATGTAAAAGCTTACAGATATGGAGCGGATCGCTTCTGAAACAGTTTTAATTTTTAAGTCATTATGAATTGTTGAGTTTCTGACGAACCGTGGAGCATTTAATATCATTCGCAATGTCGCATTTTGGATAAACTGAGGTTTGTTGAAGTGTGTAGTCGTAGCACGGCCCCAAAAGGGGCAGGCATAACACACTACTGGTTGTATTGCCGACTTGTAAAGTAAGAAACTGGTATTCCTATTTAGAGACGACTTTAGTTGTTAAGGGACATTGGGCAGTAAACAGACTGTTTTCTTATTCGCTACGCCTGTTGTTTCTTGAAGTTTTTGTCTAAGTGAAAACAAGCATTTGGCTAATAATAGCAGTGAAGGTAATAAATTCTGTCTTTTTCTGCATAATAGGTAGCTAGACATTTCCCACGTTTATTTTGACGCGCCATTCTGTAAATCATTTTTTCAAGCGGTAGTAAAGCCCGTTGGAATTAGTCATGAATATTCGTTATGTTGTCATCGGTGTAATGAATCGCTGTACCATTAGCGCCGCGAAGGAAGCTATAATTACTGGTTGGAAGTCTGATATGTCAGATAAATGTTTCTTGAACAGAGTAGATCCTAAAAGGGTACTTTGTTATATCTCGACACTTGTGGGGTAGACATAAGAAGTACCAATGATAGATCTACTACAAGTACGACCTTTAAGATACGAACCAGTAATCTGACTGTATACCGTGGGCATTTTATTTTTATTTTTCGTAACTTTTAGAATAAACTGTATTGTTATACTAATCTGTCGAAGGCTTGAGCAATGTCCAGGTGTATGTCTACCGTAGATTTAACATCAATATAGCCACCTGTGATTGCAGTTTGAGAAAAACTAACAGCAGCTGACTAACTCGGCAAGTACTTGCACAAGGAGCAAAAACCTGTTTCCACTAACTTGCGGGAACTACATCAGGAAGTTGACGAAACTTAATGGGCGGGGCGTCTCCGCATCAAAGAACTTAAGTAGTAGTTGCGGACGTCTAGTTCACTGTGCCCTTTATGCTTTGGCGTGACGACTGATAATGGTGGAGGGTTCTCAACAACTAATTTTTGAATACCTTGAGAAATTATTTGTTTGATTGAGGTTTGCATACGAAGAGTTACTCTTTTGGTCTTGCATGAATGGTTCAAAGAACGAAAATCTTCCAGTAGTAGTCATTTTGAATTCTTACCATTAGGATTAGTGTTGTACAAAGCACCACTTAGTTCATCTCTGATGATACATTCATGCGAAACACGAAATATGCAGTAGCATATGTGGAATTGGCTCAAACAGTAACAAGACAATGGTGCCACAATCCACTATCTCGCGTCAAACCAAGAACTCCCACAGTCTAATCTACTGCATCCCAGGCTTACGAATCACTATTTAAATTTACGACACTGTAACGCCAAAATTTGGTGGTGAATCACTTTGCATTGTGCTTTTCGCCTTTATCAATAATTTCTCAATTTTTTTTTTTTTTTTTTTTTTTTTTTTGCCAAAAAAAGAAAAGAGTACCACGAACTCCCGACGTTTCCAACGTATGAAACGTAGAAATTCCAGAGAGCACGGGCTAATGTCTCGCCTCTAATGACTTCGTCGCCGCGCGGGATTAGCCGAGCGGTCTCAGGCGTTGCAGTCATGGACTGTGCGGCTGGTCCCGGCTGAGGTTCGAGTCCTCCTTCGGGCATGGTTGTGTGTGTTTGTCCTTAGGATAATTTAGGTTAAGTAGTGTGTAGGCTTAGGGACTGATGACCTTAGCAGTTCAGTCCCCTAAGATCACACACACACACACACACACACACACACACACACACACACACACTTCGTCGCCGACGGGAGATTAAATCGTAATCTTACTAAGAGGAGAGAAATTCAAGTTACTTTCGACAGTACAAGTAGTTTTGCAGTTGACAGAATGTGTCATGCCATCTTGTGAGAGATAAGTTTTTTTTATGTAGTAGCATCATCCACGCTTTCTGAGTAACAGACTAATTGCAAAGTAGTAAATGCACGTGATTTTCTGCAGGTATTGTCTTTCTGGGCGTCACTGACCCTACATGAGCGTAACACAGCTGTGACCTATCTGTCTTCTATCATAAGCAGCTATGTATGAATTAGAAAGACCCTCAGGATCCGTTGCTACGTGCTGAAAAAGACAACGTGTAGGTGGCACGGCGAAGCTCTCTCAGCGTGTCGGCTCAATGTAATCTACATGACACAGCGATACAATGTTTACTCAGGGCAGCGTCACGATCTAGCGGTTTATTGATACGAAGTGTCATATCGAAGCATTTCAGTTTGCGTAGTGTATCACTCCGCCGGAAACTTAACGTTTACATATTGTTGTTGTGCTTTAAGATGCAGTAGAGCAGACGTTTGTGGGAGACATTTTGACCAGAGACAGTGGTTTGTGGCGCTATTAGCTTGTTACTATTTGAGACAGTTCCACACACATGTAGTGCGTGTTTCGTGTTTCGCGTTAATGGTTGGTTGGTTGATTGATTTGGAGGTAGGGGGCAAACAGCGATGTCATCGGTCCCATCGGATTAGGGAAGAAAGCCGGCCGTGTCCTTGTAAAGGAACCATTCCGGAATTTGCCTGAAGCAGTTTAGGCAAATCGCACGAAACCTAAACCAGGGTGGCCGGACGCGAATCCAGTGTGCTAACCACTGCGCCACCTCGCTCGGTCCGCATTAATGGATCATCATAAGTGAACGTATGGTGCTTTGTACCAACACTATTCCTAATTGCAAGACTTCAAAATAACTAATTCTCGAAGATATGTCACTCTTTGAACCATCCACGACGAACAGAAGAGTAACTCTAGGTATACAAATCTGCATCAAACAAATAATTTCTCAAGATATTCAAAAAATACTGGCTGAGAACACTCCACCATCATCAGCTGTCGCATCAAAGCGTAAAGGCGCATGTCCACTGTCAACTAGACATCCGCAACCTCGCTTGCAGAAGTTGATTCCCGAAGTTCTTTGACATAGAAACACTCTCCCGACAAGTCGACTTACGTAAGTGTGACTTACGTTAAGTTTAGCCAACTTCCTTAAGTAGCCTCCGCAACCTAGTGGAAACAGTTTTTTGTACCTTGCTGCCAGTACATGCCGAGCTTGTCAGTTGCTGTTAGCTATTTTTTCTTCATACTGTACAGGTGGCTGTAATGATGTTAAATCTTCGGTAGACATATATCTGGACATTGCTCAAGCCTTAGACAGAGTACGGCAACATTGTAGAAGTTAAAAAGATGGGCCGTATTTTACGGAAATATTTGGCCGCAATAGCATTGCTGTCAGCATGGGAGAAATGTAGCTACAGTAGACGACAAATCTGCGGTGTGGCTGGACAACGTTGCTAGTGTGCAAGCAGTTGCAGATAGTTGCCCACGCATTGCCGAGTGGTTGCCGGTGTTGCCCATCAAGGTAGAGAATATTTCGTATTGCAAGGGAATATCTATCTCTGTCATTGGTTGAAAATTGTTCCCCCTTTCTCTCACCTTTGCTTCCTTCTCACACCAACAGCACTGCAGTCGCATGTTTGAGCGAAAAGAATATAGGTTCCCTTTTGTTCCAGAATTTCGATACGTACGTACCGCCGAATGTTTTGTAGTTGTTTGCTGTCATGAGTTTGTTGTGCACAGCAATGGAGAAGTAGACAAACGAAAAAACTGCGAATTTTATAAATGCGATGCATCTATGACCAGAGCTATGGGGTGTCGAAAATTATGTGTACACAAAGATCGCAATCTGAAAAAATAAAAAAATAAAAAAAAACGCAGTTGGCAAGCTGTTGCCGATGAGCTCAGGTTCACTCCTGACGATGCATTAAAAAATAAAAATAAAAAAACAGAAGTCTTCGAACCTATGCCGAATGCGAGGTAAAAAAGTTGCCTACGAAAAGTGGAAGCGCAGGGGGTTTGCATTTAATCTCTCAAAGAAGGCAGGTGCTGATAGTGAAAACCTCAGTTTGATAAGTCATCGTTGCAAAATGTACCACGAATTATTTACTACAGAATGTAAAGATTGGTAGAATCCGACCTCGGGGAAGATTAGTTTGGGTTCAAGAGAAATAGAAATGTAAGAAAACGTGAAGTAACACCCTACGACATACCTTAGACACCTTACGTGTAGATTCGGAGAAAAGTTGGGGCAAAGTTAACTAGAATATACTCTTTCAAATTCTGAAGGTAGCAGAGGTAAAATGCAGGTGCGGAAAAGTTGTCCAGAACTTTTACAGAAATGAGACTGCAGTTACAACAGCCGAAGGTCATGAAAGGGAAGCAGTAGTTCAGAAGGGAGGGAGACAGCGGTTTTGCCCGTCCTCGATGTTATTCAGTCTGTGCATCGAGCAAGGAAAGGAAAGCAAGGAGAAGTTTCGAAAAGGAATTAAGTTCAGGTAGAAGAAATAAAACATTGAGGTTTACCGATGAGATTGTAATTCCGTCAGTGATGGCAAATGTTTGGGAGATCAGTTGAACAGAGTGGATAGTGTCTTGAAAAGAAGTTTGAGACACTGAGAGGGGTAGATGAGTTTTACTATTTGGGCAGCAAAATAACTGACGGCGGACAAGTGGAGAAGGTATAAAATGCAGACTGGCAATAGCAAGAAAAGCATTTCTGAAAAGGAGATATTCGTTAAGATCGAATGTAAATTTAATTGCTAGGAAGTACTTTCTGGAGGAATTTGACTAGCCGTGTACAGACGTGAAACATGGTCGGCTGACAGTTCAGATAGGGGGAGAATAAAAGTTTTTGAAATGTGGTGCTGCTGAAGCATGCTTCAGTTTAGATGGGAATAGTGCAAAATTAATGAGGGAACTGCTGTGTGTGTGTGTGTGTGTGTGTGTGTGTGTGTGTGTGTGTGTGTGTGTGTGTGTGTGTGTGTTTGGTGGAAAAGTGGGGGGGGGGGGATTGTAGAGGGTGCTGGCCGCTGTGGCCGAGCTGATCTAGGCGCTTCAGTCCGGAACCGCCCTGCTGCTACGGTCCCATGCCTCAGGCATGAATGTGTGTGATGTCCTTAGGTTAGCTAGGTTTAAATACACTCCTGGAAATTGAAATAAGAACACCGTGAATTCATTGTCCCAGGAAGGGGAAACTTCATTGACACATTCCTGGGGTCAGATACATCACATGATCACACTGACAGAACCACAGGCACATAGACACAGGCAACAGAACATGCACAATGTCGGCACTAGTACAGTGTATATCCACCTTTCGCAGCAATGCAGGCTGCTATTTTCCCATGGAGACGATCGTAGAGATGCTGGATGTAGTCCTGTGGAACGGCTTGCCATGCCATTTCCACCTGGCGCCTCAGTTGGACCAGCGTTCGTGCTGGACGTGCAGACCGCGTGAGACGACGCTTCATCCAGTCCCAAACATGCTCAATGGGGGACAGATCCGGAGATCTTGCTGGCAGGGTAGTTGACTTACACCTTCTAGAGCACGTTGGGTGGCACGGGATACATGCGGACGTGCATTGTCCTGTTGGAACAGCAAGTTCCCTTGCCGGTCTAGGAATGGTAGAACGATGGGTTCGATGACGGTTTGGATGTACCGTGCACTATTCAGTGTCCCCTCGACGATCACCAGTGGTGTACGGCCGGTGTAGGAGATCGCTCCCCACACCATGATGCCGGGTGTTGGCCCTGTGTGCCTCGGTCGTATGCAGTCCTGATTGTGGCGCTCACCTGCACGGCGCCAAACACGCATACGACCATCATTGGCACCAAGGCAGAAGCGACTCTCATCGCTGAAGACGACACGTCTCCATTCGTCCCTCCATTCACGCCTGTCGCGACACCACTGGAGGCGGGCTGCACGATGTTGGGGCGTGAGCGGAAGACGGCCTAACGGTGTGCGGGACCGTAGCCCAGCTTCATGGAGACGGTTGCGAATGGTCCTCGCCGATACCCCAGGAGCAACAGTGTCCCTAATTTGCTGGGAAGTGGCGGTGCGGTCCCCTACGGCACTGCGTAGGATCCTACGGTCTTGGCGTGCATCCGTGCGTCGCTGCGGTCCGGTCCCAGGTCGACGGGCACGTGCACCTTCCGCCGACCACTGGCGACAACATCGATGTACTGTGGAGACCTCACGCCCCACGTGTTGAGCAATTCGGCGGTACGTCCACCCGGCCTCCCGCATGCCCACTATACGCCCTCGCTCAAAGTCCGTCAACTGCACATACGGTTCACGTCCACGCTGTCGCGGCATGCTACCAGTGTTAAAGACTGCGATGGAGCTCCGTATGCCACGGCAAACTGGCTGACACTGACGGCGGCGGTGCACAAATGCTGCGCAGCTAGCGCCATTCGACGGCCAACACCGCGGTTCCTGGTGTGTCCGCTGTGCCGTGCGTGTGATCATTGCTTGTACAGCCCTCTCGCAGTGTCCGGAGCAAGTATGGTGGGTCTGACACACCGGTGTCAATGTGTTCTTTTTTCCATTTCCAGGAGTGTAGTTCTAAGTCTAGGGGACTGATAACCTCAGATATTAAGTCCCATAGTACTTAGAGCAATTTGAACCATTTTTGATTGTAGAGGGAAAGCATGACTGCAGTAAGCAGGCTGATTGGTGTACGTTGAAATAGTTAGGCTGAGATGAAGAGGCTTGCACAAGATAGACGAGCGTGGAAAGCCGCATCAAACCGGTTTTCGGACTGAAGATCACACCCTTCTGACGTAGTGTTAGCTTACGTGGTGTCTGCAAATTGGCGTCGTGTGCGGCTTTAGTGACTGCTGCGCAGTATTTGCTGTAGTCTACTGGGACAGTTTTGGCTGGCCGTATTCGGATGTCTCCATTGAACGCTGAATGTCGTTCAGTACAGCCGAGTAACATCGGATACACAATCGGCCGCCAGGCATGTGACCTGCTTCGCTAGTCCGTGGATAGTTAAGTGTACTTCGTAGGAAATGCATACAACGTGAGGCGAAGAAATCAGCGAAAGCGAAGAGTACTGAGACATTTCTATACTAACCAAAAGGAGCAGACTAGGAGAGTTTAAACATCTGCATTGTGTACTGAAGAGGATCGGGGGAAAATGTTTCGACCACTACGTATTCCCCATTCAGACGTTTCAGTATTTCCTTCCAGCTATTCAACACACGATTACAAAATGGTCGAATTTCGGAAAAATGATGCAACCTGAGCCCCGAGGAATTTCTGGCTTTGAACTGGTTTTAAAATACAGGGTGTAAATTTTAAATTGACAAACCAGAATGGCTCGAAATATGAGCTTCACACGAAAAAACTGTGTTGAATCCAATGTTGATTATTTTCGAGGGGGACATCTGCTAGTACTAAAATTAGCCCGCCACCCCATCCCCCTGGGGTGGGGCGGGAGGCAACTTTAAAATTTCAAATAGGAACCCCTATTTTTTATTGCAGGATCAGATTCTACATAAAAAAACTACGTACATTTTGTCTTAAACATTTGGTTTGATTCTTGGTAGTTGGCGGAGTAATTCAAGAAAATCCATGTTCTCATTTCTGCGTAGACTTGCCAAGTCTGAAACCGATTGGACACTTCTGGGATGTTATTAAACGTGGCGTCAGAGCTCATAGCCCTCCTCCTCGGAATTTACGGGAATTAGCTGACATATGTGTGCAAATGTGCTGCCAACTCCCTCTAGCGAGCTTCCAAACCTCATTGCTTCCATGCCACGATGCTTCGCCGTTATTATCCGTGCCAGTGGTGGACATACAAACTATTAGGTAAGTGGTCTAGCGTTCTGGCTGATCAGTGTATGTGGGATGCGAGGCAAGCTGTAGGAACCCCAGAGAGAGAGAGAGAGAGAGAGAGAGAGAGAGAGAGAGAAAGAAAGACTGATGACCTCGCCTCTTCGTGTCGACGAAATCGAAAGATCTGGTGTACATTTGTGTGAAACGGTTGACACTCAGTGATCCCGATTTTGATCTAGCTAGCAAACACAATTCTAGCCTTACATCGAAACGGGACAACGGAATTCGGTTGTCGTATTTCACAACTTACGCTGCATGAAACGTAGTGAGCAAACTTACTGGCGGCGACAGCCCATCTGTGAGTGGTGTAGAATTGAAAGCCGTCAGACTATATCGTAGTCCATCTTGGTGTGGCAACTATCCCCCGGCAAAAAATTGCACGTGACAATTACTCTTGCATCAAAGCTGCATTGTACGTCTGAACTCTGCAAGATCGCTGTGTAGTTCGTGGCAGAGGGTACTTAGCGTTTTTATCATATGTTTGGATTTCCTCTAGTTCCAATTGCGAATGGAGGATCGGAAGAATGACTACTGAAATGATTCCGTGCGTTCTATAATATTAGTCCCCATGTTGTCTTTACGATTCCTACAGAAGCTATGCATACGGGCCTGAAGAATATTTGTACATTCTATACTTAATACTGGTTCTTCCAATTTCATACGTAGGCTTTCGCGGAATGATTTACGTCTGTCTTCAAACGTCTGCCAGTTTAAGTTTTTAAACATTTCCGTGACGCTCTTCCGGAACTCAAAGCTGTCACCATTTGAGCTGCCCTCCTTTGAATACGTTCAGTATCCTCTATTAGTCCTATTTGGTATGGATCTAACATGCTCGACCAATATTGTAAGATTGGGTGCTCATGTGATACGTAAGCAGCGTCCTTTCTAGACTGCGTACATTTTCCCCCGTAATCTACCAAGAAAGCGGTGGTGAGAGGTAATTTCTGAAATGCGGTATTCTCGGCATACTCTTGACATTGTGGATCTCGGAATATTGAATTTCCCAACGATTTCCGAAATGTAATATCCCACGGGTCTAGTTCCAAATATCATTACGCGTCCAGATCCTGTTATTTCCCGTCATGCGGCCATAATCACGTCGGAAACCTTTTCACATGAGCCACTTGAGTACAAACGCCTGCTCCGCCAATGCACTGCCCTTTTATACCTGATGTACGTGATACTACTGAATATGTGCATATCACTATCCCATGATTTTTAGCACCTCACTGTGTACATCTACATCCATACTCCGAAAGCCACCTGACGGTGTGTGGCGGAGGGTACTTTGAGTAACTCTATCGGTTCTCCCTTCTATTCCACTCTCGCATTGTTCGTGGAAAGAAAGATTGTCGGTATGCCTCTGTGTGGGCTCTAATCTCTCTGATTTTATCGCGAGATATACGTAGGAGGGAGCAATATACTGCTTGACTCCTCGGTGAAGGTATGTTCTCGAAACTTCAACAAAAGCCCGTACCGAGCTACTTAGCGTCTCTCCTGCAAAGTCTTCCACTGGAGTTTATCTATCATCTCCGTAACGCTTTCGCGATTACTAAATGATCCTGTAACGAAGCGCGTTGCTCTCCGTTGGATCTTCTCTATCTCTTCTATCAACCCTATCTGGTACGTATCCCACACTGGTGAACAGTATTCAAGCAGTGGACGAACAAGTGTATTGTAACCTACTTCCTTTGTTTTCGGATTGGATTTCCTTAGGATTATTCCAATGAATCTCAGTCTGGCATATGCTTTACCGACGATCAACTTTATATGATCATTCCATTTTAAATCACTCTTAATTTCCCTTTTAAATCACTCCTAAAGCCAACTCCCAGATAATTTATGGAATTAATTGCTTCCAGTTGCTGACCTGCTATATTATAGCCTAATGATAAAGGATCTTTCTTTCTATGTATTCGCAGCACATTACACTTGTCTACATTGAGATTCAATTGCCATTCCCTGCACCATGCGTCAATTCGTTGCAGATCCTCCTGCATTTCAGTACAATTTTCCATTGTTACAACCTCTCGATTTACTACAGCATCATCTGCAAAAAGCCTCAGTGAATTTCTTATGTTATTCACAAGGTCATTTATGAATATTGTGAATAGCAACGGTCCTACAACACTCCCCTGCGACACACCTGAAATCACTCTTACTTGGGAAGACTTCTCTCCGTTGAGAATATGCTGCGTTCTGTTATCTGGGAACTCTTCAATCCAATCACACAATTGGTCTGATAGTCCATATGCTCTTACTTTGTTCATTAAACGACTGTGGGAAACTGTATCGAACGCCTTGCTGAAGTCAAGAAATACGGCATCTACCTGGGAACCCGTGTCTATGGCCCTCTGAGTCTCGTGGACTGTCTTCTCTACCGTTCCACCGTCGAACAGCACGCGGGAAAAACGAACACTGAAACCTTTCCGTTTCAGCTCTGATTTCTCTTATTTTGTCACAATGATCATTTTCCCATATGTAGGTGGACGTCAACAACGTATTTTAGAATTTGGAGGAGAAAGTCGTAACTGGAATCTCGGGAAAAGATCTTGCCCAACGAAAAACGGCTTTGTTTCAGTGACTGTCACCCCAACTCGCGTGTCATACCCACGACACTCTCTCCCCTATTTCGCGATAATATAAAACGAGCTGCCTTTTTTTGAACTTTTTCGATCTTCACTGCCAGTCCTACATGATGCGGATCTCAATGCACGCAGGAGTAATCCAGAAGAGACCGGATAAGCTTAGTGTAGGCAGTCTCTTTAGTAGATCTGTTATATCGTCAAAGTATTTCGCCAATAAGGCGCAGTCTGTGTGATCCTTCCAATCTAAGTTGTTCGTAATTGTTATCCCTAGGCATTTAGTTGTATTAACAGTCTTTACATTTGTGCGAATTATCGTGTAATGGAAATTTAATAAATTCCTTTTAGTACTCATGTGGATGAACCTCACACTTTCCATTCTTTAGTATCAGTTGCCACTTTTCCCTCCATACAGATATCTTGTATAAATCATTCCGCAATAAGTGCTGAGTTTTGATCTTCTGATGACTTTACTAGAAGGTAAACGGCAGCATCATCTGCAGACAATCTAAGAGATGATGCTCCACAAGCATGCCATTTGATTAGTAGCTGCTTATGAAGAAAATGTTAAAAGCCTTCTGCCAATCTAGGAATCGGAATCAATTTGTAATCCCGTGTCAATAGCACCCATTACTTCGCGTGAATGAAGAGCCAGTATATTTCACAAGCATATTTTCCGAATCCTTGCTGACCATGTGTCAATACCTCGCTTTCTTAGAGATAATTCATAATGTTCGAACACAGTATATGTTCATGAAATCGACGTCAGTGATATGGGGCTACAGTTTAGCAGGCCGCTCGGGGTAGCCGCGCGGTCTGGGGCGTCATGTCACCATACGTGCGGCTACCCCCGGCTGAGGTTCGAGTCCTGCCTCGGGCATGGGTGTGTGTGTTGTCCATAGCGTAAGTTACTTTAAGTTTGATTAAGTAGTGTCTAGGCTTAGGGACCGATGACCTTTGCGGTTTGGTCTCATAAGACCTTACCACAAATTTCCAATTTTTTTACAATTTTGCAGATCACTTCTTTTTCTTGTGTATTGGTGTAGCCTGTACAACTTTCCAGTGGTTGGGTAAGGATCTTTCGCCAAGCAAGCGGTTGTACATGATTGCTAAATATAGAGGCATTACATCAGCATAGTCTGAAAGGAACCTAAATGATATACAATATACTGCGATAGACTTGCCTTAATTATGCGATTTAATTTGCTTCGCAGCACCAAGGACATCTATTTACAAGGTGCTCCTGTTAGCAGCGGTTCTTGATTCGAGTTCTGGAATTTTTACTGTCTTAAGAATCTCTGGTAAAGAAATTTCGCAAAACCGTGTTTAATTCCGCGTCAGTGGTGCTGTCATTCGTAACATTATGACTGCTGTCGCACAGTGAAGATAGGTGATGGTCTGTTGCCGCTTGCGTACATTACATACGACCAGAATCTCATTGGATTTTCTGTCAGATTTCGAACTGAGTTTCGTTGTGGTAACTATTAGAAGTATCTCGCACTGAAGTCCGCGCTAAATTTCGCACTTCTGTAAAACGTCGTCAGTCTTGGGGGTTTTTGTATCCTTTTAAATCCGGCATGCTTTTTTCATTGCTTCTGCAACAGTGTTCTGACGTTGTCATGTTGATTAATCGGGTTTCTGCCGGTAATTCGCGTCTTTCCTGCACGATATTTCAACTGCGTGACTCGCAGTCTTCTTCAGGTGCTGACCGATATTGATTCCAGTGTGGAATGAGTCCAGTATTTATGCCTACGTTGTGCAAGGCGTAGGCATAAATACTGGACTCGTTCCACACTGGAATCAGTATCGGACGGCACCTGAACAGGACTGCGAGTCACGCAGTTGAAATATCGTGCAGGAAAGACGCGAATTACCGGCAGAAACCCGGTTAATCAACATGACAACGCCTCACCGGGAAAGCCTGAAGAATTACAGTGTTCTGACGTGTTTTGTGTACCATGTCTGGTCTATTTCGTCTCTTACTAATTTGTTTGGTATAAATATCTAATTGTAGTCAATATTTAACCTTTAAATGGTTGTTTTGTTTCCAGTAAAAAATGAAAAATACACAAATTAAAAAACAAAACGGTTACCATGTTGACACGGAAACTAAATCAGTATTTCGGAACCAACATCTGAATAGGGAACATACAACTGAAACAGTTTTACGAATACAGATATTTGGCTAGTACAGTTGTTGATTTGCTGCACAAATATTCAATCAGATCTAGATAAAAAATGGTTCTAATGGCTCTGAGCACTATGGGACTTAACTGCTGTGGTCATCAGTCCCCTAGAACTTAGAACTACTTAAACCTAACTAACCTAAGGACATCACACACATCCATGCCCGAGGCAGGATTCGAACCTACGACCGTAGCGGTCGCGCGGTTCCAGACTGTAGCGCCTAGAACCTCTCGGCCATCCCGGGCGGCAGATCTTGATAAGATTTCAAATTTGTACAAAGATTAACAATTTACTTTAAATGTACAGAAATGTAAAATTGTGCGCTTCACAGAACGCAAAACGAAAACCAGTCTGCTATGAATTAAATATCATTGAGTTTAGCTAGAATTGGTCAACTCAAACAAATACCTGTGTGTAACAATACAAATATGGAATGAAATGATCACACACTGTCAGTAAGGCAGTTGGCAGATGCCACTTCATTTAGCGATCGACAGCAGCAGCGTTTGCGTAGAGTTGTCAGTGCTAATAGACAAGCAACAGTGTGTGAAATAACTGCTGAAACCAATGTGGGACGTACGACTAACGTGTCGATTAGGACATCACGGCGAAATTCGGCGTTAGTGGGCTATGGCAGCAGCCGACCGACGCTAGTGTCTTTGCTAACATCACGACATCGCCTGCAGCGCCTCTCCTGGGCTAGAGACCGTATCGGTTGGTTAAACCGTGGCCTACTGAGATGTGTTCCTATTTCACTTGGTAAGAGCCGATGGTAGGGTTGAGTGTAACACCGACTCCACAAAGCCATGGACCCAAGTTGTCAAGAAAGCGCTCTGCAAACTGGTGGTGGCTCCATAATGGTGTGGGCTTTGTGTACATGGAATGGACCGGGTCCTCTGGTCCAACTGAACCGATCATTGACTGGAAATGGTTATGTTCGGCAACTTGGAGACCATTTGTAGCCATTCTTGGACTTCATGTTCCCAAACGTGTCACTGCGTCACAATTGTTCGTGACTTGTTTGAAGAACATTCTGGACAACACGAGTGAATGATTTGGCCAGCCTGATAGCCCGACATGAATCCTATGGGACATAATCGAGAAGTCAGTTCCTGCACAATCTCCTGCAGCGGCAACACTTTCGCAATTATGGACGGCTATAGAGGCAGCGTGGCTCGGTATTTTCGTGGAGGACTTCCAACGACCTGTTGGGTCCATATCACATATAGTTTCCGGGAGAGAGGAGATCCGACGCTATATTACGAGGTACCTCATGACTTTTGTAACCTCAGTGCAGTGTGAAGGTGGTTCGATGAATCCTCTGCCAAACACTTAAGTGTGACTTGCAAAAAGGTCATGTAGATTTAGATGTAGATATACGTTTGGAGCAAGCAATAAAGGAAACAAAAGAAAAATTCAGAGTAGGTATTAATATCCATGGAGAAGAAATAAAAACTTTGACGTTTGCCGATGACATTGTAATTCTGTCAGAGACAGCAAAGGACTTGGAAGAGCAGTTGAATGGAATGGACAGTGTCTTGAAAGGAGGATACAAGATGAACATCAACAAAAGCAAAACGAGGATAATGGAATGTAGTCGCATTAAGTCGGGTGATGCTGAGGGAATTAGATTAGGAAATGAGAGACTTAAAGTAGTAAAGGAGTTTTGCTATTTGGGGAGCAAAATAACTGATGATGGTTGAAGTAGAGAGGATATAAAATGTAGACTGGCAATGGCAAGGAAAGCGTTTCTGAAGAAGAGAAATTTGTTAACATCGAGTATAGATTTAAGCGTCAGGAAGTCATTTCTGAAAGTATTTGTATGGAGTGTAGCCATGTATGGAAGTGAAACATGGACGGTAAATAGTTTGGACAAGAAGAGAATAGAAGCTTTCGAAATGTGGTGCTACAGAAGAATGCTGAAGATTAGATGGGTAGATCACATAACTAATGAGGGAGTATTGAATAGGATTTGGGAGAAGAGAAGTTTGTGGCACAACTTGACCAGCAGAAGGGATCGGTTGGTAGGACATGTTCTGAGGCATCAAGTGATCATCAATTTAGTATTGGAGGGCAGCGTGGAGGGTAAAAATCGTAGAGGGAGACCAAGAGATGAATACACTAAGCAGATTCAGAAGGATGTAGGTTGCAGTAGGTACTTGGAGATGAAGAAGCTTGCACAGGATAGAGTAGCGTGGAGAGCTGCATCAAACCAGTCTCAGGACTGAAGACAACAACAACAACATACGTTTGGAGTATAAACATTACTTAATCCGACGCAGGGCAGCAATATACATAACCAACTCATCAAGTTTTTTGGATTAAGAAATCTGAACGTCCGCTTCTGAAGTAATTCGTTACACCAGTATTAAAGCTTGTCTGTTGACGCATACTAACTGGTAGATAAAGATATCAGGTTGACAGACAAGCGTTTCGTAATCTCTCCTAAACACAGGTAACGTTAGGTCCTTCCATATCAAAGGAAGCCCTTCACTAACAATCCTGTTAGTTTGCTTTCCTCTGGATATCCTCTTTCTGCCAAACGCGGAGCTTTGACGCTTGTAATATGAGTTATTCCTATTACGGTTAGATGCAGGAACGTTTTAGCAAGTGGTTTTGTCTGGAGTCATTTCCTTGGTTTGTATGGAAGGGTATTAGCTGGTGACTGTCGGATGACACCTAAACGCTGCCTAGTCGCCCGATATTTTGGTAAAACATATTATAGACCGTATCAGTCCATAGTATAAAGTACTAAGGATGTCCAGTTGGGCTCCCCACGCCAATCGATTTCCAGTACTTCCTGTTTATGTAACAAGATGATTAACTTGTTTGGTCCAGGATTCTGGATCGGTCTAAAGGGTTACAGGTTTATTGTATTCTTTGGGTATGTTAGTCGATTTCGTATAAAGAGAAACACAGAAAATTTGGAAGGTATCCGATTGAGACCATTCTTCAGGAACCAGTTACATTCCTCTGTCATATTTGCGTTTGAAATCTGGGCTAGGGCCGCCGAGAACAGTAAATTACTTTACACACGTAGTAAATAAGCACAACACTTTATTTAGCACTGAAAGAACACTTATCTTTTATAGCTCTGCAATCTTATGTGATAGAAGATGATAAGCGTGGGATTAGATAACTCATAGGTTGCTGCTAATACACGAAGAAGCAGCCGTCAACATTGGTCAGAGTGACATTGATCTGTAGTACTTGAACTCTGAATGTTCTGTTCTACCCGCCACTGTTACTTTACACTTGTGAGCTGGACAGCAACTCTGTATTCACTAGATCAGTGGTTCCTAAACTTTCTGAGACCATTACCTCCAAGTGCTGCCAGATATTAGATAGTCGCCCCACCTTCCCCCCACCATCAACAACATAAGCGCCCAACTAAACTTTTGAATGAAAACAAATTTTCTTTGAACACTTCTGTTTTTTAAAATGACGTAAGATAAATGATATTTAGTTTTTGCAGGTAATGAGTCAACGAAACAATTGGTACTGCTTATTTCTGACAACTTCCTTTTATAACTGATGAAACAATTTTCATTGTATCGCAAGTGCTACCTTTGAGTCTTTGACTCTTTCTCAGGAAAGAAAGCTAACTGTCCGCATTATGGGTTGGCACCTTTTACAAAACATGCTTCCTCTGCAGCACTCTTCTCACGAACGACGCTTGCTTCACCCACACCCTGCACCCCCATTTAAAATCAACCAAATTGAAATGTATGTACTATACTTTGGTCCAATGTTTGTAAATCACTTGATTGTTGTACCCTTTACATACGAACTGACAGAAATTGGAGGAATTCAGGCTGACAATCCTTTGTCTCTCCCTTCAGCCACTCATAATGATGATGATAATAATAATAATAATAATAATAATAATAATAATAATAATAATAAACCCCGTGGAGACCCGGGTATGTTCTGCCAGTCGTAAAAGGCGACGAAAAGAACAAACCACTAATAGGGCTAACCCCCTTTTATTGTGATTAATTGGTTCAGGACAGAACTAATGAAGCCTCGGACAAGCGCTGTCATGGTCGGGGACGACGCTTGAACCCTATGCCCGTCCACAATGGTAACGACACTGCTAACCACACGGAAAATGATTTAAATCCAAATAGAAGTGTTTTGCAGGATATGCTTCCTACAACCACTCTAGAAGGAAAACAAAGACAGAGGATGAGATGGTCAGATGAAGTTAACCGACACCTCATGTTCTGTTATTACCAGGGAACAAACTTAGGAACCAAAACAATTGGATACAGATCACAAGTATACACAACATTTATTACCAGATACCCAGAATTAAAAATTTTAACAGAACAACGACTAGCTGATCAGATCCGTGTAATAATCAGAAATAACAGGATACCCCAGTCAGAATTAGAAAACATCAAACAACAAGTACAACAAATACTGGAACAAAATAATATGCAATAAGAAGAAGAAGAAGAAGAAGAAGAAAATACACTAATGGATTCCAACATTCCAGAACAAACAAACGAAGAACAACACGCATCAGTTGAACAATCAGAGGAAAACGAAATCTTAAGACAGCCACCAGAACAAGCACAAATAGAACACGAAGTGACACACATGTTAGATATAGAAGAAACATTTCAGCTGACATATATAGAATACAAAAACGCAAATACAGACATTAGACGATTCTTGCATAGACCACCAAATAACCCACAAGTCGAAACAACAATAACAACTATCAACACAATCATGCACAACAAAATAAATGAAAATACAACTATGGAAGAGTTACAACTACTGGTTTATATAGGAGCACTCACTACACTAAATATACACACTAGGCAGATATCAGAACCAACTAACACACAGAAGAAACCCACAAAACCAGCATGGCAACACAGGCTACAGATCAGAATAGAAAAACTGAGAAAAGACATTGGACAGCTAACACAAATGATAAGAAATGAAATATCAGACAAAAAACGAAAAATGTTAGGTAAAACCTCACAACAAGAAGCGATAGAGCAATTAGATGAAAAGAAGCAGAAATTACAAGCATTGGCCAAACGACTTAGAAGATACAAAAAAAAGTGAAAATAGAAGTAAACAAAACCAAACATTCAACACAAACCAAAAGAAATTTTACCAGACAATACATAACACACACATTAAAATAGACAATCCACCAAACATAACAGACATGCACAGTGGATACAAGCAGAAACACACACATACAAGATGATACCACAAATGCCTGAAGTGATAATTTTGGAACATGAAGTCACCCGAGCAATTATACTATCAACTACAGGAGTCATACCACACAATATCCACCAGTACATGAACGCAATACAGCTGCATCCAAAAGTATATTTACAACTACAGAAATCTGTAATTATTGATACATGTTCAATTACCTGAAAGTTCCTAAATGCAATGTAACATATACCGTAGAGTTAAAAGGAAGTCACGCTTGATCAAGGTCCGCGTCACTTCCCATTTTTTACCAGACGTAACGTCTGAGAAAGGAAAGAAATTAATAATAATAATTACATTGTAAGCCCTACAGCAGTATAGCAGCCATTAGATAGTTAACTTACGTTGTGCTATTAATTTGCCCATTTACTGTTGCGAAGTGAATAATGAAGCAATTTTTGCTCTTTTCGGGAACAACCTCCAACTGAGAGAAAGTATTTTCATGATATCTTAAAGCGTATGTGATGTATACGTCTCAATTTTACTATCAAAAATGCATGGTGCAAAGTACGTGTGGATGGACTATGTGAGGAAGATGTTCTTCATGCATTCGGTTCACAAGCTGTTACGTTCTCCAAATTGTGTCGTGAATTGATGCTAGTATTTGAAAAAAAAATAGTTTTTGGTAACTTTTGAAATGAGTATTACAGACAGAAATAGTGATAATAGTAATGATACAAGGTATCCATGAAGTCCCTTTAATACTGCAAAATTTTATTACGACGGGAGTTGTTGAAATATTTTAACATTTCTGTCATTGTGATCAGTGTTTATAAAAGTTTTTTGACAGTGTTTACTAGACCTGTGTAAGGGCGCCTTTAGTTGCACGAAGCACATCAAGACGGTACTAGATTTCTTGCCATGTTCGCTGTAGCATAGCGTCATCAATAGTGGCAATGGCATTACGAATCCTTTGCTTCAAGTCAGCAATGTCCCATATCCATGTTTGATACACGATATCTTTTACATACCCCCACAAAAAAGTCCATGGGAATGATATCTGGCGAACGCGGTGGCCAAGGAATTGGCCCATCCCTCACAATCCATCTGCCTGGAAATGTTTCATTGAGAAACCGACGAACACGCAGTCCCCAATGTGGTGGTGCACCATCTAGCTGGAAAATGATTCTTGGTTGTAAGTCAATCAATTGTGGTGCTACATATTCTGTCAGAAGGTCGAGGTAAACGCCTGCGGTAGCTGTTGACCCGTTGAAGAAAAATGGACCAATTATTCTGTTGCACATGATTTCACACCACACATTCACTTTTGGACTATCCCGGCGAAGCTCCCTGGTCACATGGGGGTGTTCATATCCCTAGATTCTCACATTGTGTCTATTTAATGTCCCAGAAACATGAAAAGTTGCCTCGTCACTGAAACGAACTCGCTTGAGGAATGCTTCATCTTCCGAAAGGCGTTCCAGTTGAGTGCAAACTCTGTCCCTTTTGGCTTGTCATTTGGCTCAAGTGTCTGTAACAGTTGCACTTTGTAAGCGTATAACCGTAACGTCTTCTGGAGGAGCTTATGCACAACTTAACGTGGTAGTTGCAACTGTCTGGCAGCAGTGCGGATGGACTTCGTAGGTGAACGAGTGAAGACGTTTAAAACGCGATCCATGTTTTCCTCGGATGTTCTTGGTCGCCCGCTCCTCCTTTTATCCAACACTGTCCCTGTCTCCATAAATTTTTTGTGGCATGCACGGATTGAAGGGCGCGATGGTGGATCTCTTCCATACTTCGTTCTGAAGTTTCATTAAGTCTGAAAATCCGATTTTGACTCAGTAAAGCAGGACACACATTGTGCCTTCTCTTGAGGACTTGCCAGTTTATAAAGGTTCGTTCCTTCCATCAACAGACTATCTGAAACATAAAACTACAGCATATACAAAAAAATTAGTAAACAGTGATTACAATAAAAGAAATTTTGTCAAAATATTTCAACAAGTGTCGTTGTAATAAAATTTTGAAATTGTGAAGGGGCTTTATGGACACCTTGTATATTAAAAATAAGTTAAGAAAATTACATTGTACTCCTCGGGGGGGGGGGGGGGCGTAATTACCCCAAGTTGCAAACCACTGCATTAGACCGACGTGATCCCGGCCGAACGAGGACTCGACGAGTGCAGCAAATAGAAGCAGAACCTCTCCGCTTTTCTCCTGCGGCCATATTTAATAGCAGGCTTCGCAGCAGTGGCGCCTAGTAACTGTGGGGGCGTAGCTCGAACCGCCGCCAGTGACGCTGCGTTGGCATGCAGCACCTCTGCGGTGGTCGACTGCTGAGGTGAAGTTGTCGATAGTCGACGACACCACACCAGTCAAATAAATCATCTGCGTTATTCATTTGTATTTATCCTTTGCTCATGGAAGGCTAAGGCATCCACCAAAATCTGTAACATGTAATTAATGTCCTTTCGTGAGTCTACTACGATCCGTTCAACAAAGAAAGCTAATCCGTTCAAAGCAAATAGGTCCCTGTGCTGATACCAAGACGTCAAAAATGTGCTCCACTGTCGACCGATGCGATGGTACGAAATATCTTCTCAGATTTCTGATTGGATCAAATAATTTCTGACTCATAAGACACAGTATTTTTAACTGGACAAGGAATGTTCAACAGAAACGGAAGCATGCTTAAATGTATCTGAAGTAAGAGCAATGGAGGCGGTAATATTTTGAATACGCGTAAACGATTCAATAGGGACAGCATCACTCAGGTTGTTCGCCGATGGCTCTGTTGTCTACAGGGAGAAAGATGCCTGGATGATTGTAAGGAAATGCGGATAGGTTTCGACATTGTCAGATGGTATACTGAAAGGCATCTGTACCTAAATCTTAATAGATGCACCACAATATCGGTAAAATGGTCAGTGTCAAATTATAGCCTTGGTCGTAAACTTGTCCCGGCTGTGACAACATTTAATTTCAAAGGGGTCAGTTTTCTAAGCGGTAAGGAATTGAATGAACAAGCGTCCCATAGGGAAAGCTAGAGGAAGATCGGTTTGATGTGAGAAAGTGGGAAACTGAAAAACATTTGTTACGTGTATAAATCCGGGACCCATTATTTCATCTGCGAGCATTTATCTATATATACATTACATCTATATCTACGAGTACATCCTTACTCTGCGGACCACCGTGAAGTGCAAGGCAGAGGGTATGTCCCATTGCACCAGTTATTATCGTTTCTTTGTCACGTTATGAAGCTCTCAGGAGATGAGACAGTCGCCTTTTTTTCTGCTGCGTGCAGCTGTCTGCAGCTAAGACGCAAAAAATCTCCATCATTCCCCTAAGTGCTCGGCAAACATCTCACTGGCGCACTGCCCACAGGGAACGCGAGGCTCCGTGATGCTTGTACTTTGTGTTCTACACTGCTCTCCGTGCTACGACAGCTCCCGGCGGCACACTTTGTAATAACACAATGAACTGGTAGCCAAGATCGCAGGAATTCTTTTTATTCCACGATTACCGGTTTCGGCGAAACTAAAGCCGCTCTCATCGGATCTTAGGACACATACAGGTTACATCATCAAGGCAGACAATTATGATATTAATAGTTGCCTATAACACGCAGGCCTCCGTGCTCCCTACGAAACGTTTCGTAATGTTAAAGTCTCTGGCGCATTCTCGTCCAAAGACACAGTAGTTAGATATTCTGCTATGTCATAAGACCATACTTTAACTACAAGGAAGAACAAAAACTGCTTCTACATATTTTCTATCCGATAACCTCTCTTTGCCTGTATCTCATATACAGGGTGACTCTCATTAGCATTTAAAATCCCCCGAATCGACGTAGGTGACGCTGAGACAAATAATTTGATATAGGACACATGTTGTCGCAAATGCTGGAAGATACCCCTAAAATAGATGAGAAATGTTGAACTTGTGAGCACCTCACGACGTACCTCGTCTCACGTGGAGCGGCTGGACTTGGGAAATGGATATGAGCGTATGGCGTCAGTGGCCGGGAATTCCCAATCGGAACGTGCGGCTGCCAAGTGCAGGTCTTATTGTGTGCGACGCCACATTGCGCGACCCGGCGTCGACAATGGGGATGAAATGAT
Source organism: Schistocerca cancellata (assembly GCF_023864275.1). Taxonomy (NCBI): domain Eukaryota; kingdom Metazoa; phylum Arthropoda; class Insecta; order Orthoptera; family Acrididae; genus Schistocerca; species Schistocerca cancellata. Next base: position 141,504,402 of record NC_064633.1, read on the forward strand.
GGTGACAGCACAACACCCAGTCCCTGAGGGGAGAAAATCTTCTTCCCCAGCCGGGAATCGAACCCGGGCCCCCGTGCGTGGCAATCCAATGCGCTGACCATTTAGCTGAGAGGGTGGACTGGGTTCTGGAATTAAGGGATGATAGAGCGATGCCATACTTGCATTCGAGCATGCGGTGCAAATTTCGAAAACTTTTCGTAAATGGAATCTGCTGTTATTGTCCTCATGTAACCTAGTGCAGGCTGTTCTTATTTTGCGTTCTTTTGCTTTCGTCTCTTCTTTCGTTGTTTGCAGACATTATTTAGTAAAGAAAATGTAGGTAATCTACTTGTAATGACGCAATTAGGGAGCTTATACTCGATTACTTGTAATGTAATACGGTAGGTTTGTGTTGTCCGGTACTGTATTTTGCGATGAACCAGACGAGACCCACGCGACCACTAAATAAAATAATAAATCTTACCTTAAATTAACACAGAGTTGTCTAATTCAGTGAAAAAAATACTGCCTTCCGGGCACAAGACTCGAACCCTGGGTCGCACGCGCTGAAGTCGCACATATGGGCCCAGAGCCACACCGACGTGGATATTTAACTTGACTTGGGATGATCGGGTGCGACAGACCAATAGGTTCAGCTGCTGCACCTGCGGCGAGGTACGTCATCTGGTAACGTCACATGTTCAACATTTGCCATCCACTTTTTGTACTTGTCTCAGCGACATTCACGTCGCTTCGGATGATTTTAAACGTTACTAACCCTGTATATTCAGCAAGCCACCTGATGGTGTGTGGTGGAACATTTACCCCTTTCCGTGTACTGTTCGTGAAACCTGTGAAAGCCTACTTACGAAGTTTCATGAATCAGCTTGAAGTGATGAATCTAAGAGTGTACTACAATCCCTAATTACCACTCCCGCAGGGATCGCAAAGACTAATTTAGACTAATTACAACGGGCACAGAGGCGTTTAAGCAATAATTGTTCTCGTGCTCTAAATATCTACGTATATACTCAGCAAGCCACTTTGCGGTATGTGGCGGAGGGTAGTTTGTGTACCATTGTCACTTCCCCCCTTCCTGTCCCAGTCGCGAATGGTTCGCGGGTAGAAACGGTAGCCACTAAGCCTTCGTGTGGACTCTAGTATCTCTTCTTGGTCATTTCGCGAGGTACACATAGGAGGAAGCAATATACGCTGATTAGTCAGAACATTATATGACCACCTACCTAATAGCCGTTATGTCCACATTTGGCACGGATAAAAGTGGCGACGCGTCGTAGCGTGGAAGCAGTGAGGCCTTAGCAGCTGGAGGGCGTTGGCACCACATCTGTATATAGAAGTCACCTCATTCCCATAAATTCCAGGGAGGGGACGATGAGCTCTGTCGCCACGTTCAGTCACACCGCATATACACTCCTGGAAATGGAAAAAAGAACACATTGACACCGGTGTGTCAGACCCACCATACTTGCTCCGGACACTGCGAGAGGGCTGTACAAGCAATGATCACACGCACGGCACAGCGGACACACCAGGAACCGCGGTGTTGGCCGTCGAATGGCGCTAGCTGCGCAGCATTTGTGCACCGCCGCCGTCAGTGTCAGCCAGTTTGCCGTGGCATACGGAGCTCCATCGCAGTCTTTAACACTGGTAGCATGCCGCGACAGCGTGGACGTGAACCGTATGTGCAGTTGACGGACTTTGAGCGAGGGCGTATAGTGGGCATGCGGGAGGCCGGGTGGACGTACCGCCGAATTGCTCAACACGTGGGGCGTGAGGTCTCCACAGGACGTCGATGTTGTCGCCAGTGGTCGGCGGAAGGTGCACGTGCCCGTCGACCTGGGACCGGACCGCAGCGACGCACGGATGCACGCCAAGACCGTAGGATCCTATGCAGTGCCGTAGGGGACCGCACCGCCACTTCCCAGCAAATTAGGGACACTGTTGCTCCTGGGGTATCGGCGAGGACCATTCGCAACCGTCTCCACGAAGCTGGGCTACGGTCCCGCACACCGTTAGGCCGTCTTCCGCTCACGCCCCAACATCGTGCAGCCCGCCTCCAGTGGTGTCGCGACAGGCGTGAATGGAGGGACGAATGGAGACGTGTCGCCTTCAGCGATGAGAGTCGCTTCTGCCTTGGTGCCAATGATGGTCGTATGCGTGTTTGGCGCCGTGCAGGTGAGCGCCACAATCAGGACTGCATACGACCGAGGCACACAGGGCCAACACCCGGCATCATGGTGTGGGGAGCGATCTCCTACACTGGCCGTACACCACTGGTGATCGTCGAGGGGACACTGAATAGTGCACGGTACATCCAAACCGTCATCGAACCCATCGTTCTACCATTCCTAGACCGGCAAGGGAACTTGCTGTTCCAACAGGACAATGCACGTCCGCATGTATCCCGTGCCACCCAACGTGCTCTAGAAGGTGTAAGTCAACTACCCTGGCCAGCAAGATCTCCGGATCTGTCCCCCATTGAGCATGTTTGGGACTGGATGAAGCGTCGTCTCACGCGGTCTGCACGTCCAGCACGAACGCTGGTCCAACTGAGGCGCCAGGTGGAAATGGCATGGCAAGCCGTTCCACAGGACTACATCCAGCATCTCTACGATCGTCTCCATGGGAGAATAGCAGCCTGCATTGCTGCGAAAGGTGGATATACACTGTACTAGTGCCGACATTGTGCATGCTCTGTTGCCTGTGTCTATGTGCCTGTGGTTCTGTCAGTGTGATCATGTGATGTATCTGACCCCAGGAATGCGTCAATAAAGTTTCCCCTTCCTGGGACAATGAATTCACGGTGTTCTTATTTCAATTTCCAGGAGTGTATGTTCATTCGGTTTCAAATATGGCGACTTGGGACCAGTACATCAACTGGAACTCGCCACTGTGTATTTCGAGCTACTCCATCACACCCTGGCCTTGTGACAAGGCGCGGTATCCTGTTGAAAAATGCCACAGCCGCCGAGAAACATGATCGACATGAAGGGGTGTACGTGGGCTGCAACCGATGTACGATACGCCTTCGACGTCATGGCGCCTTGCACGAGCTCCAGTGGATCCATGGACACCCAAATGAATGTTCCCCAGAGCATAATGGAGCCGCTGCCAGCTTGTCTCCGTCCCGCCGTCAAGGGGCTGTTCCCCAGGAAGACGACGGATTCGCTCTCTCCCATCGACATGATGAAAAAGGTACCTGGATTCATCAGACCATTCGACGCTCTGTCAACGCCCAGTGCCCATTTCTGTCGTAGCTGCCAGTGTTGTGGTGTCAACAATGATACACGCATGGGTCTACGGCTGCAGATGCCCACAGTTAGGAGTGTTCAGTGCACTGTGTGTTGAGACACACTTGTACTCTTCCCAACATTCAAGTCTGATGTTAGTTTCTCCACAGTTCGCCGCCTGTTCTGTTTTAGCAGTCTTCCATCCATGTCCGAATTCTGTAATGAGGGATGGCCGCCCAACCCCGCGACGTCTGGACGTAGTTTCACCTTGGTTTCGCCACGAGACACTCACCACAGCCCTTCTCACACACCTGACAAGTTGTGCAGTTTCCGAAATGCTCGTGCCGAGCGTCCAAGCCATCACAATCTGCCCTCGCTCAAACTCAGACCGCGTGCCTTCCCCATTCTACACACGGACAGCACGCTCACTGATACGAGATGCGCCGTGTGTGTGTGTGTGTGTGTGTGTGTGTGTGTGTGTGTGTGTGTGTTTGGGTGTCTGGCAGTCATTCCTCGCTAGGTGACGCTGCTATCGCCTGGACGGTTTTATATCGGTAGTAGGTCGGTTGTCATAATGTCCTAGCTGATCAGTGTATTTGTTGTCTTCCTAGAAACGCACTCTCTCGGAACTTTAACAGCAAACCACACCATGACCCAGAACGTCTATCTTGTAGTGTCTACTGCTGGAGTTGTTCGCTCTGATTTGTTCATTTGAGCTTTTTTCGGTTGAGGAGATGTCTCATTGTGCCACACCTTCCTTTGTCTGTTTGTCTCAGAATCGTACTAAAAAATCCAGCATTCATCACCTGTGATCACACGTGATTATTGGCAGTCCCCTCAAGAAGACCAATGCACACGTTTCTTAAATTGTCCCTCTGCTCTGTTGTGCGGTTTTTCGGCACCATTTCGGCGCAAACCTTCCGCATGTGCAAAACTACTCTGGTCAAAATTTAATTTAGAGTGAAAGTGTTTAACAAGTCATCCATCATCCTTATTGTTAAACGTTTGTCTGATCTCACAAGAGCATACACACGTTCGACTTTTTCGACGGTTTTTGAAGTTGTTCTGGGCCTTCCGCAAATGATTTGTGCCAGCAAAAAGCTTGTGCTCTTGATAAGAAATATTCCTCGTAGGGTTTTTTCAGCTTTTCAAAGGTCGCACTTGCGGATTCCACTAGTTTAACACGAAACCTGACGGCATAACGTTGTTCTAAATTCGGCTGTTTCAATTTCGTAACACACAACAAAAACACAACTTCACTGATGGTGCTCTCAAGAATCGCGTTATGGCTGTACGGAGCTCAGCCTGGGTCTGAGCATCTGGAGTGGATGAACACGCCGGTCTACCCAAGTAAAACAACACAGCGTTGCCAGATCGATCGCAGTGTTGTCAGTCTCATTGCTTTTCTCACACAGCTCGTATGAGACTCTTTCGGGGCAAGTCCTGGAGTCATCTTTAACTCTGAAGACTTTCTCCATGGATAATGACACCCTCAACTCAATCACACTGTTGGTCTGATGCCCTGTACACTCGTACTTTGTTTATTAGGTGACAGTGTGAAACCGTATCGAGTACCTTATGGAAATAAGTAACATGGGATACACCTTCCCACAGGTATCTACAGCCTTTTGGGCCTTGTGGATGAACGGAGTAGGCTGGCTTTAACATGATCGTTGAATCCTACAGAGGAGATTTTCAATCTCCAGATATGTCATAACACACAAGCATAAAACATGTTCCAAAATTCTACAGCTGAGTGAAATAGGTAGATCTACGGTTTGTAGAGCGTGAAGCTCTTTCTACCACGTACTTCACAATTGTTTGGAGAGTGTGAATGTAAATGTTGGAGCAACGACTGTCAAAAACTTTCTGGATGAGCTCTAATTTCTCTGATCACGTTACGGTCATTTCGCAAGGTACCCACTGCATGAAAAAACAAGTGTAGCACCCAGAAGACATGGACAGAAGAAAATATAACTTCATACACATTTGCATCATTAGCAGACATCTAAATGATTAGAGCTACAATTCTCTCCGACAGTTATAATGCTACCAGACAGCATTAGCGTTGTTCATTTTTAGTGTTGCTACCAATCCTAGTAGGGTATGCAATGGGAGTGAAGAGTGCCAGATGATGAGTGACCATTGTGAATGACAAAAAGATATGGCATACACGTCTGAGACAGCGTTGTCAGTAACGGACAGAATACGAAAGGGATCTCTTTGCGGGTCTCGGTTTGGCTGGCCAGTCGAATCATGCAATATTCAGATATGTGGGGCACTCGTATGTAACAGTGCCCAATGTTGGGATGCATGGGATAACATCGGAAGTTCACTGAGGCTTTTTGCAGATGATTCTGTAGTATATTAAGAGGTTGTAACAATGGAAAATTGTACTGAAATGCAGGAGGATCTGCAACGAATTGGCACATGGTGCAGGGAATGGCAATTGAATCTCAATGTAGACAAGTGTAATGTGCTGCGAATACATAGAAAGAAAGATCCATTATCATTTAGCTATAATACAGCAGGTCAGCAACTGGAAGCAGTTAATTCCATAAATTATCTGGGAGTAGACATTAGGAGTGATTTAAAATGGAATGATCATATAAAGTTGATCGTCGGTAAAGCAGATGCCAGACTGAGATTCATTGGAAGAATCCTAAGGAAATGCAATCCGAAAACAAAGGAAGTAGGTTACAGTACACTTGTTCGTCCACTGCTTGAATACTGTTCACCAGTGTGGGATCCGTACCAGATAGGGCTGATAGAAGAGATAGAGAAGATCCAACGGAGAGCAGCGCGCTTCGTTACAGGATTATTTAGTAATCGCGAAAGCGTTACGGAGATGGTAGATAAACTCCAGTGGAAGACTTTGCAGGAGAGACGCTAAGTAGCTCGGTACGGGCTTTTGTTGAAGTTTCGAGAACATACCTTCACTGAGGAGTCAGGCAGCATATTGCTCCCTCCTACGTATATCTCGCGAAGAGACCATGAAGATAAAATCAGAGACCCACACAGAGGCATACCGACAATCTTCCTTTCCACGAACAATACGAGACTGGAATAGAAGGGAGAACCGATAAAGGTACTCAAGGTACCCTCCGCCACACACCGTCAGGTGGCTTGCGGAGTATGGATGTAGATGTAGATGAGGGCAGGCGTACTCATCGTCAAGGTTCAGGTCGATCTTGTCTCACCTCCACAAGGGAGGATCGCCGTATTGTACACCAAGCACATTGTAACCCTTTCACAAAAGTGGCTGGAATCGGAGAACAAGTAATGGATTCCTTGCGACATTCAGTGGCGTCCTGCCCCATTGGTAGGTGATTAGCAGGAGCCGGAATAGGGAACTACCATCCAGTGTGCAGACTTCTGTGAACATTACAACACCGTTGATTGCGTCTAGAATGGTGTCATGACTGGGAAGCATGGACTGCTGATGAAAGATGTCGCATTGTTTTCAGGACTGCATAGTGGTTCAGAACTATGCTGGATGACCGTCGTCGACGAATATGGCAGCGATCTGCAGAGACGTCCCATTCTTCCAATACTCTGGAGATGCACAGCGATGTTACTCCCGGAGTCATGGTGTGGGGAGCCATTGGGCATGAGTTCAGATCATGGCTAGTAGGAACTGGGAGAACTCTGACGGCAAAACGTCACGCACACCTTTGTCCTCCTGTTTTACATCTCATGCGACTGTGTCGTGATGATGCTATTTTTAACAGGACAGTGTTCCTTCACGCTTGGCACATGTCTCTGTGAACCGTCTGCGTCGTGTGAGGTACTCCTGTGGCCAATGAAATCCCCAGATCTGTCCCTGATAGAACACGTTTGGAAGCAGCTCGGACATCGACTCCGCCCCATTGTAGTATCCATGATACCAAGGACCAGCTTGCCTCAGGAGAGGATATAACGGCTTTTATAACACCTTTCCAATCAGGGCATGCATCCAACCCAAGGCGAGTGCAAAATCATACTAATAATTGGGGTCATACTGACAAATTCTCTGTAAATTTGACTCGATTTTTTAATCGCTTTGCCGACCGCTGTGGCCGAGCGGTTGTAGGCGCTTCAGTTCGGAACCGTGCTGCTGCTACGGTCGCAGGTTCGAATGCTGCCTCGGGCATGGATCTGTGTGAAGTCCTTAGGTTTAAGTAGTTCTAAGTCTAGGGGACTGATGACCTCAGATGTCAAGTCCAATAGTTCTTAGAGCCATTTTTTAATCGCTTTGACGCACAAGCGCTTATTAAACGCACACGTGGCAAAACGCGCCAACTCTTCGTTTGATCTTTTGTTTATCCAACCGTGTAAGGGTCACAGACTTAAAAGCAGCCGTGTTTGTAACAGCTGACATGCAACCCAAAGTATCTGTGGCGTCGTTATGCCTATGTAACTGTAGACGAAATGCCGTTGCCATTACACGGCGGACACTACACTGCCGTCACCTTTTGCTGTTGGAACGTGACTTGCTTTCGTACGCGTAACAGTTCCCTGTATGTGAATGTGAATAGTCTTAGCAAAGCACAGATTAAGTTCTTTCTACACCGTCTCGAATGGAATGATAAATTGTTCTTGAACGTACCGCCATGGAGACTTGGAGCACCAATGAGGTAAAACAGACCAAATGTGTTTTTTTATCTGCCATCTGGTGAAGCTACCCGCCACGAGTCCCTCTTCTGCGCCCTCGTTTCATGGCATACACGTTCAGTGTCGTCAATTATTTGTTGGATATATTCGAATCTCTGTCTTCCCCTCTTTCGTCACAAAAATTTTTCCTGCGTGCCTTAACATACACCGATGAGCTGGAACATTGTGACCATCTTCTTAGTTCTTAATAGCGCAAGGGGAAAAGTGGGCGGGGGGGTGGGGGTGTAAGAGAGGTCACTTCCGGAATCTGAAGTACATAGTTAAAGAATTATCGTACACTTCTGGAAGTCAATGTATAACCATCAGTTCCCTGGGGTATAAGAAGTTTTTTGTGTCACATATAAAATGAAGTTCTTGTTGCAGTGCATATCTCGAAATTAAACTACTCTTTTATATCAAAAAGGTTGCGCACCATGTTAGTAAACCACTCGCAGTACTCCATTCTACGATCTGGGTCGTCCTCGTTCATTGTGTGTAGCAATCGTGGGAAGTAGCACTTCCACTTTGCTGTCTTCAAAATTCGCCGGACACTTGAGCGAACCGAGCGAGGTGGCGCAGTGGTTAGACACTGGACTCGCATTCGGGAGGACGACGGTTCAATCCCGCGTCCGGCCATCCTGATTTAGGTTTTCCGTGATTTCCCTAAATTGCACCAGGCAAATGCCGGGATGGTTCCTTTGAAAGGGCACGGCCGACTTCCTTCCCCGTCCTTCCCTAATCCGATGAGACCGATGACCTCGCTGTCTGGTCTCCTTCCCTAAAGAACCCAACCCCACTTGAGCGACTCACTCCACTTTCACGGGCTCACTGTCTCACAGACTTCTGTGGTGAGCGAGTAAATTGTCGTAACACACGACGGGAGTTAGCTGGACTTGTTACTGTTACAGGTCGTCCAGATCGTTGTTTGTGTACATCTTTAACACAGCCTTCGGCTTCAAATTTGTCTCGATTGCGACGAATCGTTAAACGTCTCGGTGGCTCTGTTTGATACTCTTTCGCCAGTGCCGTTGAACCTCCTTAAGGTTTTCGTACTTAAAATACCACTTCAAAACTGACTTCCTTTCATCGAATGTAAGCCTTGCGCCAGCCATGTTTACTCGAGTAACTAGGTGCAACTAAGAACAAAACACTATCTGGCGACTGTCATTTGCCAAAACAAAACAACGCAATACAACCCTTGTGTGGCGATTGCCGGAACTACAAACTATTGCACTACCAAAGATGATACAACTCCGTCTATTAGTTTGCCAGTTATGGACTTTTAAACAGTGGATACATTTTTTTGGACCCCTCTGTAGATAGGGATTTCTTGGATTTTGTCGTTTCAGCATTGCCTTTAAGTATGATTTCAGTGTGTGATATGTGGGTCATAAAATAATTAACTGAAAATAATTGTCTCACCCCACACGGGGGAAGAATGATACACAACGCCTCTTTCTAAAATTTTTGTGTGTAGCGCTGTAATTGTACTGAAATATACTAAGATGGTATCTGTTCTTTCGGACATGCCCGAAAGAACAGATACCATCCGGCCACTTGACCATCTTCTTCTTCCGTGCGAATGTACAAACAGTGCCCGAACTCTTACGGGAATAGGCAACGCGCCGCGAGTAAAGAGTGTAATGGGCGGGGGCACTACGAATGTAGTGCGGGACAATACGTTGAGAATGTAGGTTTCGCGGGTGGCGTGCCACAGACAAATCCCTGCAGTCGCGCTATCCTCTGTGTCCTCGGTGGCTCAGATGGATAGAGCGTCTGCCATGTAAGCAGGAGATCTCGGGTTCGAGTCCCGGTCGGGGTACACATTTTCATCTGTCCGCGTTGACGTATGTCAACGCCTGTAAGCATCTAAGGGTGTTCATTTCATTGTAATTGTACTGTCGAAATCAGTATAAAGGCATGGGTTTGTCGGTTGCAGTACTTGTGCAAAGTGTATATGCAATAGTATGAGATCCAGTACAGCGACAGATGCAGTCAAATGGTATCACATTTGATGTTAGTAGTGCAGTATATAACGAGTCATCAACGATTCAGGTGGTAGAGGTTGGAGCTCGGTATAAAGGCAGTCGGCTGTGTGCGATGTTTAGTGTGTGCGTACTTGGCTTTACTGTAGATACGAAACAGGCACCATTAGTGACAGTGTATGTTGTGTATATACCGTACACCACGATTCTAACAATGCCACTCGGAAAACGGTTTTCAAGTGATGAAAAAGCAAAAACCGGTACGTACAAGGAAATAGGATTCTCTACTCATCAAATCGTCGAGAAGTTGAAAATGTTCAACTACAGTGATTAATAATTTCGTTAGATTGGGCGCACGATATGGGCAGAGAGTAAAATGTGGGCAAAGCAGAAAATTATCTAACGCATGGAAACGGTTACTTTTCCGCAATGCAGGGGCCATAAGCCGTTATTTTTCTCAACTTGTTGCTGATTTACAGCTGCCAGTAACTGCCAGACATGTAAGACAAATTTTTTCACGTGACAAATATCTGGCATTCAAGAAACGACTGCAGAAACCTGCTCCAACATTCAAACATAAACAGGGTATATTGGAGTTTGCTGAAAAACGTTTGTCATGGACTTCAGAATGGGATAAAGAGATCTTAAGTGATAAGATATTTAACTTGGATGGGTTGGATGGACTTCCATATTACTGGCATGACCTGATACAGAGCAGCAGGTAAGAACGAGGAGAATTTATGGTGGTGAAAGAGTTATGATTTTGGTAGCCTTCTGCGCGAGGTAAATTACTCATTGCTTGAATGAACTCCACAGTGAACTCTATAAAGATATCAGTGTCTCATCCTGGCCTGCAACCTTTGGGGGAATACTTCCAAGGCGAGTTTATTACAATGGAAGGCAGTTTGAAGCCGTATGTGAGCGGAGAGGGAGAAAAAAGGAAAAAAAAAATATGAGAAGAGTGGGTGAAAGAAGTACAAAACCTAACAAAATCAATACCGATTAAAATTTTTGACATAATTGGAGGAATGGGGGTAGGAAAAAGTACCGTTGATGTGGTTTTCAGTCCAAAGACTGGTTTGAGCAACTCTCCGTGCTACTGTATCCTGTGCAAACCTCTTCATGTACGGGTAACTACTGCAACCTACATCCTTCTGAATCAGCTTACTGTATTCGCGTCTTGGTCTTCCCCCTACGATTTTTACCCCTCACGCTTCCCTCCAATACAAAATTGGTGATCCCTTGATGTCTCAGAATGTGTCCTACTTAGTCAGGTTGTGTCACAAATTTCTCTTATCCCCAATTCTGTTGAGCACCTCCTCATTAGTTACGTGATCTACCCACCTAAGCTTCAGCATTTTCTAGCACCACATTTCAAAAGCATCTGTTCTCTTCTTGTCTAAACTGTTTATCGTGCATGTTTCACTTCCATACACGACTACACTTCATACAAATACATACAGAAACGACTTAAAAATCTGCACTCGATGTTAAGAAATTTCTCTTCTTCAGATATGCGTTTCTTGCCATAGCCACTCTACATTTTATATCCTCTGTACTTCGACCATCATCAGTTACTTTGCTTCTACTACTTTAAGTGTCTCATTTCCTAATCTAATTCGCTCAGCATCCCCCTACTTAATTCGCCTACATTCCACTGTCCTCGTTTTGCTTTTGTTGACGTTCATCTTATATTCTTCTCAGATACTCTCCGTTCGTTCAACTGCTCTTCTATATCATTCGCTGTCTCTGACAGAATTACAATGTAATCGGCAAACCTCAAACTTTTATTTCCTCTCTCTGGACTTTAATTCCTACTCCAAATTTTTCTTTGGTTTCCTTCTCTGCTTGCTCAGTATACAGACAATAACATCATGGATAGGCTAACACCCTGTGTCACACCCTTCTCAACCACTGCTTTCCTTTCATGCCTCTCGACTCTTATAACTGCCATCTGTACAAATTGTAAATAGCCTTTCACTCCCTGTATTTTAACCCTACAACGTTTAGAATTTGAACGAGATTATTCTAGTCAACACTGTCTAAAGCTGTCTCTAAGTATCCAAATGCCATAAACGTAGGTCTGCCTTTCCTTAATCAATCTTCTATGAGAAGTCGTTGGGCCAGTACTGCCTCGCGTGTTTCTTCATTGCTGCGGAATCCAAACTGCTCTTCCCCAAGGTCTGATTCTACCAGTTTTTCGATTCTTCTGTAAAGAATTCGTGTTAGTATTTTGCAAACGTGACTCATGTGAGTTCGCTAATTTTCGCACCTAACAATGTAATAATACAAAAGGACACTGAGTGCCTTTATACCAGTCTCCGTCCAGGAAATGCGAACGCCTGATTTACACGTGTTATGAAACAAGCTATGTAAATTCGTCATGACTCTTCATGTCTTTCCTGTATCTACTACTTTCCTAATAAATTCGATACAATTTGCTTCTGAGATTGTAAATTACCTTTGTAGAATCCCTACATTTGTACTGGTTTTCACTGCTGTATGATTTGGTGCTTTAATACTTAAACCTAACCTTGATGTTATATCATTCCGTGGCAAACGGATAGCTGCTAACTGAGGTTCAAAGTTAAGTACGTGCCATTCCCCCTCCTTGCCCTAGATACATACATTTTTATAAGATATGGAGATTTTTTTAGTATTTCTGACCTCTTGCAAGACGAAGCTGGTTGTACGTAAGTTGTAGTTTCTTCGTCAGTGTTAGCGTTAGCGTTCCAAACTGCCACTGCATTTTTAAACGATAAAGGTATCGTAGCTGCAAACAGAAAGAATAACAATTTCAGCTATCAGTACGTGCGGCGCGTGTTCTCTGAAGTGGACCCACGGCGGCTCTGACAGCTTAAGGTCGATTAACACTTGACGGAACGGAACGTCAAAACATTGCGTTTCAAATGCCTGCTTTCACACAGACCGTCACCAGGACGTCAAAGTCAAGGTTACCCGAGAAGAAAGTTTTGACGTTGGTGGGGGAACGGTGACACCGATTTCTAACATAGAAAGTTTGTCCATTCTCGCCGCTCTCCTAGAGGATTTTGTGTCTTCGTAGTCTTTGCTTTGTTTTCGTGACACATTGCAAAGAGCCCGTGGGCGCTTAATTTAGGTTCTAAAGTAACTGAACAAAGAAAAAGCCTACCGTTTGAAACTGATGGAAACAATTTTCATTAAATAACATTTTTTAACTCAGAGAACGTCTATTGAAGCAGCAAAATAAATTTTTTGACGTTATTTCATACTTACAAGGAAAGTACCCAAACTCGGACGTTTGGAACTGCGTAAAAATTCTTTTAAATTACATAGATATATCGTTCTACCAACTATCAAGATCATTCATCTGCAAAACGCATCTGTATACAATCGATGTTTGATGGTTAACTTAACCAAAGATTAGAGAAGCGTAAGTCGCAGAAGAAACATTACTGTCTAAAAGACAGTTATAGTATATGATCACCAGATTCACAGGAGCGATAAATATCATTGGCAAAAAGCTAAGCATTAGCCTGAAACAACGTACATGAACATATGGGATACGAGCGCTGTTCAAAAAGTAAGATGACTTTTCAAATTGCGCAGGCAACATACATTCGACTACCGATCTTTTTTTGTTATGTTGGTACATATGTCCTGAACATATGTTCACAGTTTCAAGTGTACAGCATACTTCGTTTGTTTTTGATAGACAAGAAGGTTAGACGTGTTTAGTGTGTTCGGCGATTTTCGATTATTGTACATACATACATTAATCCTTGTTCCATAGATCATGAATACGACATTTCGTAATGATGTGGAACGTGTCAGTTTAACATAAGTTTTCTTTACACAAAATATTTTTTTTTTTTTTTTTTTTTTACAGTTACTACCTCATATCTAAGAATTCATCTATTGAGTAGAAGGAGTTGTCATTCAGAAATTCTTTTAATTTGCTTTTAAATGTTGTTTCGCTATCTGTCAGACTTTTAATACTATTTGGCAGATGACCAAAGATTTTTGTGGCAGCATAATTCACCCCTTTCTGTGCCCAAGTGAGCTTTAATCCAGAATAGTGAATATCATCCTTTCTTCTAGTGTTGTAGCTATGCACTTCGCTATTATTTTTCAATTGGGATTGGTTATTAATGACAAATATCATACGTGAATATATGTATTGCGAAGGTACTGTGAATATCCCGGGTTCCTTAAATAAATGTCTGCAAGGTGATTTTAGGTGGGCTCTGATTACACGCTTTGGTGCAATGAATACTTTCCCTGTTAATGACGAATTGCCCCAAAATATGATGCCATATGAAAGCAGTGAATGAAAATAGGCATAGTAGGCTAATTTAATGATATTTTTATCACCAAAATGTGCAATAACCCTAATAGCATAAGTAGCAGCAATTTTGAGTATTCTACCTTAGCAACAGACTTCCGTTCATAGTCTACATTTATCAATGGTGTTATGCGATTTACGGTACAGAATTGTGTAAACTGTGTTTTATCAAAATTTAGTGAGAGTTCATTTGCAGCCAGCCGGAGTGGCCGAGCGGTTCTAGGCGCTTCAGTCCGGAACCGCGCTGCTGCTACGCTCACAGGTTCGAATCCTGCCTCGGGCATGGATGTGTGTGATGTCCTTAGGTTAGTTAGGTTTAAGTAGTTCTAAGTTCTAGTGGACTGATGACATCAGACGTTAAGTCCCATAGTGCTGAGAGCAATTTAGTCCATTTGCAGAGAACCACTTAATAATTTTCTGAAAGACATTATTTGCAATTTCCTCAGCTGATTCTTGCTTCTTGGGTGTGATTACTATACTTGTATCATCAGCAAGAAGAACTAACTTTGCATCTTCATGAATATAGGGTGCAAGTCGTTAATATATATTAAGAACAATAAGGGACCCAAGACGGAACCCTGTGGGACACCATTCTTGATACCTCCCCAGTTAGAGGACTCTGCTGGTTTTTGTAGACTATCTGTACGTTAAATTTCAACCTTCTGCATTCTTCCAGTTAAGTATGAATTAAACCATTTGTGCACTGTCCCACTCATACCACAATACTTAAGCTTGTTGTTGTGGTCTTCAGTCCTGAGACTGGTTTGATGCAGCTCTCCATGCTACTCTATCCTGTGCAAGTTTCTTCATCTCCCAGTACCTACTGCAACCTACATCCTTCTGAATCTGCTTAGTGTATTCATCTCTTGGTCTCCCCCTACGATTTTTACTCTCCACGCTGCCCTCCAATACTAAATTGGTGATCCCTTGATGCCTCAGAACATGTCCTACCAACCGATCCCTTCTTCTGGTCAAGTTGTGCCACAAACTTCTCTTCTCCCCAATCCTATTCAATACTTCCTCATTAGTTATGTGATCTACCCATCTAATCTTCAGCATTCTTCTGTAGCACCACATTTCGAAAGCTTCTATTCTCTTCTTGTCCAAACTATTTACCGTCCATGTTTCACTTCCATACATGGCTACACTCCATACAAATACTTTCAGAAATGACTTCCTGACACTTAAATCTGTACTCGATGTTAACAAATTTCTCTTCTTCAGAAACGCTTTCCTTGCCATTGCCAGTCTACATTGTATATCCTCTCTACTTCGACCATCATCAGTTATTTTGCTCCCCAGCTTATCTAGAAGAATTTCGTGATTCATACAATCAAAAAATTGAGCAAAGAATTTGCATCATATTTTGTGTGAGAAATGGAATCAAGTGCTCTAAAACGTTTGAAATGTTGACATTGGCAAACTGTGAGTCTGCTCTAAGTAAAAAGTAATGTTTACAAGTAGTACAAGGACTTCCAAGATGGCCGAGAAGATGCCAGTGACGAACTTCGCTCTGGACGCCCCAGCACATCAACAGCAGATGATAACGTCGAAGCTGTGAAGAAAACTGTTCTGGAAAATCGTCGAATTACTGTAAGTGAAGTTGCTGAGGCTGTTGGCATATCGTTCAGCTCGTGTCATGCAATTTTTTTCGGATGTTTTGGGCATGAGACGTTTGTCAGCGAAGTTTATTCCAAAACTTTTCAATTTTGATCAGAACCATAGTCGCATGAGCATCGCTCAGGAGCTCTTGAATGACATCAGTGATGATCCTGATATGGTCAAAAGGGTCATAACTAGTGACGAAACACGAGTTTACGGTTATGACGTCGAAACCAAAGCCCAATCGTCCCAATGGAAGCATCCCAGAGAGCCAAGACTGGAAAACCAAGCCAATTTCAATCAAATGTCAAAGTTTTGCTCACTGTTTTTTTCAATTACTGTGTCTTAGAGCATCATGAATTTTTGTTTCAAGATCGTACGGTCAATAAGGAGTATTACCTTGACGTTATGCGCCGTTTGCGGGAAGAAATGCTCAAAAAAACGCCCAGAAATGTAGAAAAACAATTCATGGCTTTTCCATCACGATAATTCAAGTGCTCAATCATCGTTGCTTGTAACAGATTTTTTTGCCAAAAACAACACGCTGTCTTGTCTCAGCCACAATATTCACCGTGTTTGGCCCACTGCGGCTTTTTCCTGTTCCCAAAATTGGAGAAACTTATGAAAGGATGAAGATTTTCAACGACTGAGGAAAAAAACTGCATCGCTGGAACTACTCAAGGCTATACCAAAAAGTGCTTATGAAAAGTGTTTGGAGGATTGGAAGAAGCGTCGGCACAAGTGTATTGTATCTGAGGTGGTACTTTGAAGGGTACAATATGAATATTGATCAATAAATAAATATTTTTACACAAAAATATAAAGTCACCATACGCTTTGAACACACCTGGTACATGCAGGTTCACTTTTCTCAAAACAGAAGTTCCTCCCTTATTCGCCGCTGAAACGCAGATGTAGCGTTCCCGTGAAGTGGTTAAAATACGTGGTACAATATGCATACTTAACAAGGGAAGCCAAGAGACATACTTTGTCGTTTTCTGCAGTGCACCAGTGCATTATCAAACGCTACAATGATGGCATTATACACATCTTTATCACGAGCTGTTCTATTCTGCTGTGCTTAATCGTTTTATTGATACTCTGCGTTTCCACCAGGCTGACGGAAAGGGGGAGAGCACACCATTACGCAGAAACTTCTATTTTGGGAAATATGACTCTGTATGTACTACATGTGTTAATAGGGTATATTGTTTCAAGCAGATGTTTATATTTTGCCAGATAATACCAAATTTACGGCTTGTGACTGTGCTGCCTATAATAGTCTGCTAAATGGTATTGTTTCTTGATTGGCTTTGGCTTTTGTAGTTTTTATATTCGTCGAACTTCAAACATTGATTGAATAAAAATGCTGAGTTTTACAGATAAAATACGTCGGAGTTATAGAACAAACACATCTCCATATTTTAAAATCATTTCAACTCCGTTGTAGCTGTTCGAGCTCTGGTAATTCCCTTGTTAGAAAGAAAGAAGAAAACACGGATAAGGCACAATGGAAAATAAAAGTCGATGTTTTGAAAAGTTCAGAAGACGCCTTTCCTGTTGTTTCACTTCTCAGTAGTTTGCCCTACAACTTTGTCTACAACTTGCGTTATGAATTCTGTTTTGGCTGTTAAACCTACGTTACTCGTGCGGATGACTGGTGTCATCCACAAAGCAAGCGGTCTATTTGTGTACTTGGAACGGTCTTTATGACTGGTTTTATGATTTTTTATTACATCTAAATATAACACATTTAATATTTGCACGCAGTATAATATATTCTAACGTTTGAAACAGTTTGACCATTCGAAGAACAAAATCTTCAGCTGAATTACTGGCAGTACATGGTCCCTCTTGTTGCTTACTGACCTACGGTTCTAAATTCAAAGTGTAAGCTGTTTTTACATCAACCAAAGCAAACACTTTTATCCCATACTTTGCTGGTTTGTTAGGAATATATTACCTGAACGGCCAGTTTCCTCTAAATGCCAAAAGCTGTTCGTCAACAGTAAGATGTTCACTAGGTGAAAAATATTTTTGGCAATTGTTCGTGAATAGTTCAAGTACCTGTCTGATAGCTGCCAACTTGTCAATCTTTGTGCGAACACCTCTATCACGGATATTATCAAACCTCAGACATCTCAAGAGAAACCAGAATCGGTTTTCAGTTATGCATGAATAACATGATTAAAGTCAGTTTCCCTTTAAAGTTATCCCACAATTTCGAAATACTCTTCCTAGAACTAATGAGGATGTATTGAGCAGAATTGGGGAGAAGAGAAATTTGTGGCATAACTTGACTAGAAGAAGGAATCGGTTGGTAGGACATATTCTGAGGCATCAAGGGATCACCAGTTTAGTATTGGAGGGTAGCGTGGAGCGTAAAAATCGTAGAGGGAGACCAAGAGATGAATACACTAAACAGATTCAGAAGGATGTAGGCTGCAGCAGGTACTGGAAGATGAAGGAGCTTCACAGGATAGAGTAGCATGGAGAGCTGCATCAAACCAGTCTCAGGACTGAAGACCACAACAACAACAACAGAACACCTCAAAGATCCACATAGATACAACAAACCAATGAAAGCTCCGATCTCTGTCACATCTGTTACTTTAGAGTCCCATTCCCTAGAGAAGTTGACACGTACTTAATTGATGTATATATTTGTGCATGTTGCGACAATGGTTATTATGTTTTAATCCAAGGACAAATTCAGAATTTATATTTCTGTCTTTTTTTACACGAGCTTGATTGTTTGGTCCAGGCAAATGCGTAATAAAATTACAAGATCTGCTTCTAACACTAATAGGATATTTATTTTTCCTCCGTTTAGTTATTCCATCTTTCCCTAAAAAAAAATGCATCCTCTTGAGTTACTTCTTCCTGTGATTAATCTTCATCATTTTCTGACACTTCTTGTTCTGTTCCTGAATCATGACAGCTTTCATGAACAGAATCCTGTCCCCGAGTCAGCGCCATCACTGTGAACATCTTCATCACTAGCTCATTGAACCATTGTAACCATACATTAGTATCTCTACTAAACTCTGTGCGAGTTTCAATACGTCTAAATTTACGCACGTGAAAGATCGATTGAATCTAGGAAAACAATAAAGTAATACAGACTTACTTTGTTTCAGATTGTGGCAGCAAAGCTCGCGCGGAAGACATGTGTCCTCTAGACTATAATAATGTTTCATAAACAATGTATCTTTCGTAACTGAAAGCCAACAGTGATTAGAGCTAACAGCCGGAGAGTTAACAGAAAGGTACTCAAAATGGCGCGAACTCAGTCCAGTAGAGTGGGGCAACACGATTCTTTTTCCCGATTTGGTTCCTACGATTCAATCTCACATTGCGAATCGATTCCTACGATTCGTTCACGATTCATTCATGTCTATTGTCTAGTCTGCGATGGCACGATTCTTACGGAATGCAAAAAGTTCTACATCTTACTCACAGATGGCAGGACATGTCTGAAATTGTCAGTGGGGTTAGAATCGAACTGTGTCATGATATGCCAGAAATAGTTTATTTATGAGTAAACATGCATATGACGTTACAAGTGTGATTCTCGATTTATACGTGTAATGCCTTAATTAATGAAAGGTCACATTTGATTTGATTGCATCTATTGTTTTCACGAGTAATATTACGGCCCATGAACTTCGTTTGTTCGTTCCGAGCTTCCTTTGTTCACACGCATCCTCAACTTGACTGCCATCTGGCGCTCGTAATCATTTGGCACGACTCGGCATGATTCGGAAGTTGCCTTCGAACGAGGCCAACGAGTCTTTCTCGTTGGCCTCGCCTTCGAAGCATAGCGTACTAAGAATCGATGAATCGTTGGAACTTGGAATCGTAACGACTCGGAAACACGCAATCGTTCTTACAAATCTTTTGAACGACGATTCGTCCGTATCACGATTCGATTCTTACGGTTCTTTAGAGTCGTTCAAATGAACGGCTCATTCACGAATCGCCACAACTCTGCAGTCCAGCTCTGCAGACAAAACTGAGCGGGAAAGTCATGTGGATGATTAGCGTCGTCCGCGCGAGCTACGGAGGGTTAATAAATAATTGCCGATTCTTTAATTCTTATACTACATTCCGCCTTAGTACATTACGAGTAGTATTTTATAACCTCACTTTCACCTTGAAATGCTGGTCCAAACTGAGACTGCGTTGGCGTTCCGTCTAGTGTGAACACAACACCATTGGACGCTGACGTCGCTTTCCTCTCCGCTGACGCCCAGTGTGAATCTGCCTTTAAGCGGGAAGTGTCCCAGATGCTGCGAGAAAACGCGCTCTCGCGCAGGCAAATTCGTGTCACGCGTGCTCCGCACGAGCTAGCAGGAGAAGCTCTGACTTCTGCAAATATGTCGAGGTGGGTCTGAGGAGGATGTATAACATTGTCACGATGTCACCTGGGAAGCTCGCGTCGTAAGAGCTTCCACATATGGGGAGAGAGAGAGAGAGAGAGAGAGAGAGAGAGAGAGAGATAATCAATGTGAATTTAATGGCTTGTCGATACGTACCTGTGTGGATAGTATCAGTTATCGATACTGCTTATTTTTGAGTCTCTGTTTATAACAGAATTTACAGACTTCCGAGAGTTCCGGCTTTCATGGAGGGTTTTTTTTTCCCGTACAGTCTGCTATTCCGTGAAACACGCGCACTCGGTGTTTCCTGATTCTGGCAGAGAAGGACAATGAGATACTGACAACTAAAGTGCTGTATCCCATGTGTCGCTTAAGGACCCCACACACAAGCGACGGACATCTGGCGATGTTGTAGTGATATCGGCTGCAATCGATCCTCGCTTCGACCTCGCCACACACGAGCGATTTACCAAGCAATTTCAACCAGTATTACAACGCAGTTGTCAAAGTTCTGCTATGCAAAATGAACTGCTGTGTTTAGCAGCGATGGCAGTTGATCTCCGAATCTACAGGAATACTTTCAAAAAGTTAATAAAAAACCAACATCGTAATTTATTTAACTTGTTTAGAAACACATCTCTTGGCAGCTGTGTATTACTTTATAGAATTCTTTTTCAATGACGTCAAGATGATTGGGTGCATCTTTCCAGTGTGCTAATGCAATTGGTTTTTTTTTCTTATTAATCCTCACTCCTTTTCATTCATTGGTATTGTAATTTAATGGAAAGTATTTGCACTATGCAATCTCGGTGTGTGTATAGAAATGTGATAAATAAAAATCAAGGAAGGAAGAGTATAGTGTAACGTCTCGACGACAGCGAGGTCATTAGAAACGGCGCTAAAGCTTAGATAACGAAAAAAAAACAACGAGAAAGAAAGTAGGCCGTGTCCTTTTCAACAGAGTCATCCCGGCATTTGCCTGGAGCGATTTAGTGAAAGTACGGAAAACCTAGATCTGAATGGCTGAACGGTAACTTGAAACGTCGTCCTCCGAATAAGAGATGTTGGCAATAGTAACACTGCTGATTTCCATAACTCTTGTTATAAAGTGTATGAGGCAGTGATGGGGCCCAAGTAGATCGTCTCTATTACCATTAATTTCCCATGAAATCTGTGTCTGCAGCACAAGCTTCAAGATACAGCTGACTGCAAAATCGTAAGGTGTCAGAGTCATTATATTTGTATTGATTCTTAATATAAATGGCAACTCCGGGCTCAATTTAATTTGTAAGAGTGATTAGTACCCCCTGAATAATAATTATAAATTGTAACGTAAAGTTATAAATCACTGTGGACAAAGGAAAACGAAACAATACTACACAACCGGGCTGTGCATAGACAAGAGTCCCAATCACGCATCCACATTGTAACACGTCTACATTTAGTTATATACTCCACAAGCATTACCAAGTATCACTACTAATCATTTCCTTTCGTGTTCCACTCGCAAATAGGGCAAGGAAAATACGACTGTCTATAAACCTCCGTACGAGCCCTAATTTCTGTCATCTTATTTTCACGGTCCTTAAGTGAAATGTACGTTAACGGCAGTTGACTCGTTCTGCGCTCGGCCTCAAATGCCTATTATCTAAATTTACCCAATATTGCTACGCGAAAAGAGTGATTTTTCCTTCCAGGGATTCCCATCTGAGTTCACGAAACGACTCCATAATACTTGCATGGTGGTCGAACCCACCAGTAACAACTCGAGCAGCACCCTCTGAATTGCTGCCATACCTTCCTTTAATCTACATCTACATCTACATCCATACTCCGCAAGCCACCTGACGGTGTGTGGCGGAGGGTACCTTCAGTACCTCTATCGGTTCTCCCTTCTATTCCAGTCTCGTATTGTTCGTGGAAAGAAGGATTGTCGGTATGCCTCTGTGTGGGCTCTAATCTCTCTGATTTTATCCTCATGGTCTCTTCGCGAGATATACGTAGGAGGGAGCAATATACTGCTTGACTCTTCGGTGAAGGTATGTTCTCGAAACTTCAACAAGTGCCCGTACCGAGCTACTGAGCGTCTCTCCTGCAGAGTCTTCCACTGGAGTTTATCTATCATCTCCGTAACGCTTTCGCGATTACTAAATGATCCTGTAACGAAGCGCGCTGCTCTCCGTTGGATCTTCTCTATGTCTTGTATCAACCCTATCTGGTACGGATCCCACACTGCTGAGCAGTATTCAAGCAGTGGGCGAACAAGCGTACTGTAACCTGGTGGTGTCAAAACACTCGAACGGTAACCAAGAATTGGTCGCACTAGCGTTCTATACCCCATCTCCTTTATAGTTGAGCTACACTTTTCCAATAAAACAAAGTTGAGCATTCGCCTTCCCTACTACCAACCTGACGTGCTCATACCGTTTCAATCGCTTTGCAACGTTACGCCAATATATTTAATCGATTTGACTGTGCCAAGCAGCACACAATTATCGCTGTGTTCGAACATTAAAGGATTGTTTTCTCCACTCATCCGCATTAACTTTTCTACATTTAGAGCTAGCTGCCATTAATCACACCAACTAGAATTTTTAAGTCATCTCGTATCCTCCTACAGTCAATCAACGATGAAACGCTAGCGTACACCACAGCGTCATCAGCAAACAATTGTAAATTGCTACTCGCCCTGCTCGTCACGTCTTTGACATATACAGGGTGGTCCATTGATCGTGACCGGGCCAAATATCTCACCAAATAAGCATCAAACGAAAAACTACAAAGAACGAAACTTGTCTAGCTTGAAGGGGGAAACCAGATGGCTCTATTGTTGGCCCGCTAGATGGCGCTGCCATAGGTCAAACGGATATCAGAGCGTTTTTTAAAGTAGGAACCCCCATCTTTTATTACATATTCGTGTAGTACGTAAAGTAGTTGGACCACTTTTTTCGCTTTGTGATAGATGGCGCTGTAATAGTCACAAACGGAGTATCACGTAATATTCCGCCAGTGCGGACGGTATTTGCTTCGTGATACATTACCCGTGTTAAAATGGACCGTTTACCAATTGCGGAAAAGGTCGATATCGTGTTGATGTATGGCTATTGTGATCAAAATGCCCAACGGGCGTGTGCTGTGTATGCTGCTCGGTATCCTGGACGACATCATCCAAGTGTCCGGAACGTTCGCCGGATAGTTATGTTATGTAAGGAAACAGGAAGTGTTCAGCCACATGTGAAACGTCAACCACGACCTGCAACAAATGATGATGCCCAAGTAGGTGTTTTAGCTTCTGTCGCGGC
The DNA here is from genome assembly GCF_023864275.1 of Schistocerca cancellata. Classification (NCBI taxonomy): domain Eukaryota; kingdom Metazoa; phylum Arthropoda; class Insecta; order Orthoptera; family Acrididae; genus Schistocerca; species Schistocerca cancellata. The sequence goes on from NC_064633.1 coordinate 141,527,859, forward strand.
TAATCCGCACATCAGTAGCAGACAAATTGCGCGAGAATCGGGAATCTCAAAAACGTCGGTGTTGAGAATGCTACATTAACATCGATTGCACCCGTACCAATTTCTATGCACCAGGAATTGCATGGCGACGACTTTGAACGTCGTGTACAGTTCTGCCACTGGGCACAAGAGAAATTACGGGACGGTGACAGATTTTTTGCACGAGTTCTATTTAGCGACGAAGCATCATTCACCAACAGCCATAACGTAAACCGGCATAATATGCACTATTGGGCAACGGAAAATCCACGATGGCTGCGACAAGTGGAACATCAGCGACCTTGGCGGGTTAATGTATGGTGCGGCATTATGGGGGGAAGGATAACTGGCCCCCATTTTATCGATGGCAATCTAAATGGTGCAATGTATGCTGATTTCATACTTAATTTTCAACCGATGTTACTGCAAGATGTTTTACTGCATCACAGAATGGCGATTTACTTCCAACATGCTGGATGTCCGGCACATAGCTCGCGTGCGGTTGAAGCGGTATTGAATAGCATGTTTCTTGACAGGTGGATTGGTCGTCGAAGCACCATACCATGGTCCGCACGTGCACCGGATCTGACGTCCCCGGATTTCTTTCTGTGGGGAAAGTTGAAGGATATTTGCTTTCGTGATCCACCGACAACGCCTGGCAACATGCGTCAGCTCATTGTCAATGCATGTGCGAACATTACGGAAGGCGAACTACTCGCTATTGAGAGAAATGTCGTTATACGTATTGCCAAATGCATTGAGGTTGACAGACATCATTTTGACCATTTATTGCATTAATGTGGTATTTACAGGTAATCACGCTGTAACAGATTGCGTTCTCAGAAATGATAAGTTCACAAAGGTACATGTATCACATTGGAACAACCGAAATAAAATGTTAGAACGTTCCTACGTTCTGTATTTTAATTTAAAAAACCTACCTGTTACCAACGGTTTGTCTAAAGTTGTGAACCATGTGTTTGGTACTATTACAGCGCCAACTATCACAAAGCGAAAAAAGCGGTACAACTAAAACATTCGTATTTCTTTACGTACTACACTAATATGTAATACAAATGTGGGTACCTATTTCAGAAAACGCTGTTGATATCCGTTTGACCTATGGCAGCGCCATCTACCCGGCCTACCATAGCGCCATCTGGTTTCCCCCTTCAAGCTAGACGAGTTTCGTTCTTTGTAGCTTTTTGTTTGATGCTTATTTCGTGAGATATTTGGCCCGGTCACTGTCAATGGACCACCCTGTATATAGAGAGTAATAGCGGCCCTATCACACTTCCCCGGGGCGATCATGACGATACCCTTGTCTCTGAAGTAATATGCATGTACAGACAAACAAATTATTACAACTTCAGAAAAAATGGATGATTTATTCAAGAGAAAGAGTTTTGGAAGCAGTTATTCGGCTTGGAATTGATTGATAGGGTTGTTGGATGTCCTCCTGAGTGATATCGTGCCAAATTCTGCCCAATTGGCACATAGATTGTCAAAATTCCGAGATGATAGGAGGAAGCAAAGCTATGGAGGGGGTGCAGTCCGTGGTTCTAGTGGTTATGGTGGAAGCCGGTGTGCTCCATACTCTGATAGAGGATCTCGAGGTGGTGGAGGTGGTGGTTATGGTTCCGGTGGTGGCCGCAGGTATTAAGTGCTGTGGCACTCCTTTCCTCCCTGTGCAGGTGTCGCCTATTTCTGATACTTCGCTATAAGTAGCTGAGGCTGTCAGATGTAGGAGACAGGCAAAGTCAGAGCACAGGAGAGGCAGGCAGGCAGGTTTAACCTTGAGCAGAGACAGAAGAGCAAATGAGCAGAACAGGACATGGATCAGTTCGTTGCTAGAGCAATCGTGTGTACTGCATCATCAGTCATTCCATTTTAAACAATCTCACCCTTGACACTATTATCAGTTAGTGAAGTAGTCTACATCCTATGTCTTGTGTAATTGTCTAATTACCCCATAACGCTTTAAACGTTCTCAGTTGGGGAGAGATACGGCGACCTTGCTGGCCATAGTGTGGTTTGGCAAGCATGAAGATAAGCAGGATAGCTTGCCATGAAGAGCAATAAGACAGGGCGTAGAATATCGTCGGCGTAACGCTGTGCTGTAAGGTTGCTGCGGATGACAACCAAAGGGATTCTACTATGAAATGAAATGGTACCTCAGACCATCACTCCTGGTTTTCAGGCCATTTGGTGCGCGACAGTCAGGCTGGTATCCCACCACTGTCCAGGGCATTTCAACACAGGTCTTCCCTGGTCATTGGGCACAGTTTGACGCGGGACTCGTCACTGAAGACAACTGAACACTAGCCAGTGACTTCCCAGGTCAAGGACGTGTCTGGACAGGCGCCGAACGGCGGTGGGATACAAAGCTGATTGTCGCCGGCCATGTGGTCCGACAACCAGGAGTGATGGTCTAGGGCCCCATTTCTTTTCATAGCAGGACCGCTTTGGTTTCCATTCATAGCACCCTCACAGCACAGCTGTACTTCGACGATACGCTACGTCCCATTTTGTTGCCTTTCATGGCAGACCATATTGTCTTACATTTCAGGAAGATTATGCCCGCTCGTACATGGCGAGAGTTTCACCTCCTTGTTTTCGTGCTTGTCAGACACCACCTTTGCCAGCGAGATCATCGGATCTCTCTCCAATTGAGAGCATTTGGAGTATTATGAGTAGGGTCCTTGTATTATGTCGGGATTTTGACTAAGTAACGCGCCAGTTGGGTGGAATTTGGCACGATATCCCTCACGAGGACATCCAACATATTACTGGCTTGCTCAATTTATGAAGCTGTTTCTCTTGAGTAAATCATCCAATTTTCCTTGGCAGAGTGTGTTTCTAATTCTGTGGAATTCATGGGTCCTTACGTTGATTCCATCTGACGAGTCCTTGGGTCCTTACGTTGATTCCATCTGACGAGTCCTTGAACTCAATCAGTGAAGAGTTGCCCCTTAAACGAAGAAGCTCCCCTGTCAAGTACTGGTTTCAACGCATATTTTATTCAAAGACCAGTTTATGTACAAACTGATGGAGTGGCTATGATTTGTCATTTATCGCCCACATTCAAGAAGATAGTGAGATAGGGTTGTAGCCTATCCACAGTGTATTCAACCTGTACACTAAGAAAGCAATAAGGGAATCCAAACAAAAATTTGGAGAAGGAATTACAGATCAGTGAGAGGATATGAAAACTTTAAGATTTGCCGAGGACATTGTAATTCTGTCAGAGATAGCAAAGACTTGGAAGAGCAGCTGAACGGAATGGACAGTGTCTTGAAAGGAGGATATAAGGTGAAAAAAAAAAGCGAAACAAGGGAACTGTAATCGAATTAAATCAGGTGACCAAAAGGAGCAGATGAGTTTTGCTATTTAAGCAGTAAAATAAGTGATGATAGCCGAAATAGAGAGGATACAAAATGTAGACTGACAATGGCCAAAAAAGCTTTCCTGAAGAAGAGAGATCTGTTTACGTCAAATATCAGGGATGTTTGGAAATCTTTTCTGAAGGTTCTTGTCTAGAGTGTGACACATGACGTTATGCAGTAGTAAAACATGGACGATAAGCAGTTCAGACAAGAAGAGAATATAAGCTTTTGAAATGTGGTGCCACTGAAAAATATTGAAAATAAGATGTGTGGAATGTGTAACTAACGAGGAAATACTGTGTGGAATTGGGGATGGAAGAACCCTGTGGCACAGCATGACTAAAAGAAAAGTATGGGAGATGGGTGGAATTGTAAAATGAGAAGCGGATGGACGTAGGTCGCAGCAGTTGCACAGAGATGAAGGGGCTTGCACAGGTTAGAGTAGTGTGGAGAGCAGCATCAAACCAGTCTTTGGACTGTAGACACAAACAACAGCAGCAGTTTACAATTTATTATGAGAGATTTGATGACAGGTTTCTGAGGACGTCAGCTTTGAAACTAACCCATTTTGGAAGATATGCGAATGACACTCTAGTGGTCTGGCCACACGGTGTAGTTGCTCTTAATCAGTTTCTGAAGAAACTCCCTAGTGATCTCATCCCAACATAAAGTTCAAAGTTGGAAGTGTTGGCAAGCTATGTTTCATAGCTTTATTTGGGCCTGGGCCAAATGATGTGAAATGTGCAGCCAGGTGTGCAAAGGTGAACGATCAGGCTTTGCATGGTTAATCTGCTGCCGATCAGCCAAAGCCAGACCAACTACATAAAGATCCCATGAACCATGGACCTTGCCGTTGATGGGGAGGCTTGCGTGCCTCAGCAATACAGATAGCTGTACCGTAGGTGCAACCACAATGGATGGGTATCTGTTGAGAGGCCAGACAAACGTGTGGTTCCTGAAGAGGGGCAGCAGCCTTTTCAGTAGTTGCAAGGGCAACAGTCTGGATGATTGACTGATCTGGTCTTGTAACACTAACCAAAATGGCTTTGCTGTGCTGGTACGGCAAACGGCTGAAAGCAAGGGGAAACTACGGCCATAATTTTTTCCCCGAGGGCATGCAGCTTTACTGTATGGTTAAATGATGATGGCGTCCTCTTGGGTAAAATATTCCGGAGGTAAAATAGTCCCCCATTCGGATCTCCGGGCGGGGACTACTCAAGAGGATGTCGTTATCAGGAGAAAGAAAACTGGCGTTCTACGGATCAGAGTGTGGAATGTCAGATCCCTTAATCGGGCAGGTAGGTTAGAAAATTCAAAAAGGGAAATGGATAGGTTAAAGTTAGATATAGTGGGAATTAGTGAAGTTCAGTGGCAGGAGGAACAAGACTTCTGGTCAGGTGATTACAGGGTTATAAACACAGTCAAATAGGGGTAATGTAAGAGTAGGTTTAATAATGAATAGGAAAATAGGAATGCGGGTAAGCTACTACAAACAGCATAGTGAATGCATTATTGTGGCCAAGATAGATACGAAGCCCACACCTGCTACAGTAGTACAAGCTTATATGCCAACTAGCTCTGCAGTTGATGAAGAAATTGAAGAAATGTATGATGAAATAAAAGAAATTATTCAGATTGTGAAGGGAGACCAAAATTTAATAGTCATGGGTGACTGGAATTCGAGTGTAGGAAAAGGGAGAGAAGGAAATGTAGTAGGTGAATATGGATTGGGGGTAAGAAATGAAAGAGGAAGCCGCCTGGTAGAATTTTGCACAGAGCACAACTTAATCATAGCTAACACTTGGTTCGAGAATCATGAAAGAAGGTTGTATACATGGAAGAACCCTGGAGATACTAAAAGGTATCAGATAGATTATATAATGGTAAGACAGAGATTTAGGAACCAGGTTTTAAATTGGAAGACATTTCCAGGGGCAGATGTGGATTCTGACCACAATATATTGGTTATGACCTGTAGATTAAAACTGAAGAAACTGCAAAAAGGTGGGAATTTAAGGAGATGGGACCTGGATAAACTGACTAAACCAGAGGTTTACAGAGTTTCAGGCAGAGCATAAGGGAGCAATTGACAGGAATGGGGGAAAGAAACACAGTAGAAGAAGAATGGGTAGCTTTGAGGGATGAAGTAGTGAAGGCAGCAGCGGATGAAGTAGGTAAAAAGACGAGGGCTAGTAGAAATCATTTGGTGACAGAAGAAATACTGAATTTAATTGATGAAAGGAGAAAATATTAAAATGCAGTAAGTGAAGTAGGCAAAAAGGAATACCAATGTCTCAAAAATGAGATCGACAGGAAGCGCAAAATGGCTAAGCAGGCATGGCTAGAGAACAAATGTAAGGATGTAGAGGCTTATCTCACTAGGGGTAAGATAGATAAAGCCTACAGGAAAATTAAAGAGACCTTCAGAGAAAAGAGAACCATTTGTATGAATATCAAAAGCTCAGATGGAAACCCAGTTCTAAGCAAAGAAGGGAAAGCAGAAAGGTGGAAGGAGTATATAGAGGGTCTATACAAGGGCGATGTACTTGAGGACAATATCATGGAAATGGAAGAGGATGTAGATGAAGATGAAATGGGAGATATAATACTGCACAAAGAGTTTGACAGAGCACTGAAAGACCTGAGTCGAAACAAGGCCCCGGGAGCAGACAACATTCCATTAGAACTACTGACAGCCTTAGGAGAGCCAGTCCTGATGAATCTCTACCATCTGGTGAGCAAGATATATGAAACAGGCGAAATACCCTCAGACTTCATGAAGAATATAATAATTCCAATCCCAAAGAAAGCAGGTCTTGACAAATGTGAAAATTACTGAACTATCAGTTTAATAAGTCACAGCTGCAAAATACTAATGCGGATTCTTTACAGACGAATGGAAAAACTAGTAGAAGCCGACCTCGGGGAAGATCAGTTTGGACTCCGTAGAAATGTTGGGACACATGAGGCAATACTGACCCTACGACTTATCTTAGAAGCTAGATTAAGGAAAGGCAAACCTACGTTTCTAGCATTTGTAGACTTAGAGAAAGCTTTTGACAATGTTGACTGGAATACACGCTTTCAAATTCTGAAGGTGGCAGGGGTAAAATACAGGGAGCGAAAGGCTATTTACAATTTGTACAGAAACCAGATGGCAGTTATGAGAGTCTAGGGGCATGAAAGGGAAGCAGTGGTTGGGAAAGGAGTGAGACAGGGTTGTAGTCTCTCCCCGATGTTATTCAATCTGTATATTGAGCAAGCAGTGAAGGAAACAAAAGAAAAATTTGGAGTAGGTATTAAAATCCATGGAGAAGAAATAAAAACTATTAGGTTCGCCGATGACATTGTAATTCTATCAGAGACAGCAAAGGACTTGGAAGAGCAGTTGAACGGAATGGACAGTGTCTTGAAAGGAGGGTGTAAGATGAACATCAACAAAAGCAAAACGAGGATAATGGAATGTAGTCCAATTAAGTCGGGTGATGCTGAGGGAATTAGATTAGGAAATGAGACACTTAAAGTAGTAAAGGAGTTTTGCTATTTGGGGAGCAAAATAACTGATGATGGTCGAAGTTGAGAGGATATCAAATGTAGACTGGCAATGGCAAGGAAAGCATTTCTGAAGAAGAGAAATTTGTTAACATCGAGCATAGGTTTAAGTGTCAGGAAGTCATTTCTGAAAGTATTTGTATGGAGTGTAGCCATGTACAGAAGTGAAACATGGACGATAAATAGTTTGGACAAGAAGAGAATAGTAGCTTTTGAAATGTGGTGCTACAGAAGAATGCTGAAGATTAGATGGGTAGATCACATAACTAATGAGGAAGTATTGAATAGGATTGGGGAGAAGAGGAGTTTGTGGCACAACTTGACTGGAAGAAGGGATTGGTTGGTAGGACATGTGTTGAGGCCTCAAGGGATCACCAATTTAGTATTGGAGGGCAGTGTGGAGGGTAAAAATCATAGAGGGAGACCAAGAGATGAATACACTAAGCAGATTCAGAAGGATGTAGGTTGCAGTAGGTACTGGGAGACGAAGCTTGCACAGGATAGAGAAGCATGGAGAGCTGCATCAAACCAGTCTCAGGGCTGAAGACCACAACAACAACAACAACAACAACAACCATGTAATATTCATTGCCAGGGTAGATGTTACAGGTGGGAATGGTGTCACGTTTCTTGTCAACAAGTGTACGGCCAATATGTTGAGGCATGAAGATGTGTTATGTATCAACAAGCATACGGCCCAATATGTTGAGGTATATAGATCTATCAGGGAGACAATATTGACATTCACACTAAAGATGAAACAATATAAATTAATATAAATTACATCATATCCAAATATATCTACCCACCATTGATGCAGATGACAAAGAAATTGAAGACTTCTATTGGGAGATTTCAGTGTGACAGTTGGAACCACTTCGAAGAACGACGACTTGTTAGAGACTGTGGAACAATATGGCCATGTAATATGCAATGGGCGACGTAAACAGTTGCTACTGTATGCACCTGACAACAACTTTCCCATTATGAATACCATGTTCAAACATCACAAACAACATCTCTGTACATGGGTTTCCCCGGAGAGACATTGCAAGAACCACATTGTCTGCATCATTGTTTATAAGAGATATAGAACCTCTTTCTGCAATGTCGAAATAAAACAGAGTCCCAAATGTGAATATGATTACTGTCTACTGTGGGCCTACATTAAAATTAAGCTGAGTAAACCGATGGGAAAAATAAAGTGAAAAAGGCTGACAGCCTTTGAACAAATTATCTTCCAAGAAGTACTTTGAAGCACTGGAACACCTTACCTAGAGGGAAATTGCGACATAGCTTGGTTGAGGATAGGAAAATGGATCTCAGATGCATTAAGCAATATCCCAAAGACGAACACCATGGTGAAGTGACAATACTGTATGTCTAATGAAAATTTGGCTTTGATTGAAAGACAACTTAATATCCAACGTACAGTCACAGATCCAGAACAACAAGAACCGCTTATGAAAAAAGTGAAAAATGAATTCAAACACACTTGCAGGAAACACAAGAATAAACATATTAAAAAAAATGCACAGAGCTAGAGGCAAATGCAATAGTGAACCACAGTTAAGAACTATATGCTATATCCCCTTTTCCTAATCCCACCGGAGCCTCATCCCCCCTCCCCACCCCACCCAAGAACACCCATCATCTTGCCCGCCATGACCCTGCACACTTCCACAGGCAACACTACAGCATCTTCCCCCACCCCTACCATGCTGTCTCTCCCCTTCTCCACCCACACCACTTCTGTACCCCCACTACCTATCCCATTATCCCAGGGATTGCTTCTCAATGGCATCAGAGAGCAGACATGCGTGCACTCGCGTGTGCACCCACACACATCCATGTGTAAACATACGCGCGCGCGCGCACACACACACACACACACACACACACACACACGTGTGTGTGTTGTGTGCGCGTGCGCGCGCGAGTGTATACCTGTCCTTTTTCCCCCTAAGGTAAGTCTTTCTGCTCCCGGGATTGGAATGACTCCTTACCCTCTCCCTTAAAACCCACATCCTTTCATCTTTCTCTCTCCTTCCGTCTTTCCTGACAAAGCAACCGTGGGTTGCGAAAGCTTGAAATTCTGTGTGTGTGTGTGTGTGTGTGTGTGTGTGTGTGTTTTTTTTTTTTTTTTTATTGTGCCTATCTACCAGCACTTTCCCATTTGGTAAGTCATGGAATCTTTGTTTTTAATATATTTTTCCCATGTGGAATGTTTCTTTCTATTTTATATATATATGATCTGTGCTGGGATAGGTACTTTGGCACAGAACAGGTGTGGGGGCATATGGGAAGAGATAGCAGGGTAGCTGCGGGGGAATATGCTGTAGTGCTGCCTATAGGAGTATTCAGGGGCATGCTGAGGATAGGGCAGTGGGTTGAGCTGCTAGGTGCAGCACAGGAGGCTGCACTTTGGGGGGGGGGGGGGGCAGCAAGAAAACATAAAGGGCTTTGCTGGTGCACTGGGGTGGTTGAAAATGTGTATGATGGTGGAAGCCAAGCAGGAAAAGGGATGTAGTGACAAGTGGAGGACAGGGACTAGAATAGAACATTGATGGGAATCCTATAGCTCCTGCCACTCCCAGGGCTGCTTTAAAGCCCAAGCAACACAAGCTGCCACTTGGTGTGCCAAGCTGAGAGGGGCACTATAGTACAAAATTTGTGTATAGTGTGTATCACAATTAGTAGCCAAAACTGATAGGAGTGAGACTGTATGAGGTAAAAGGGGGTAGGGGGCATGCCAAATGATAAGTCATTTGTGTGGAAAAATGTTCTCGAACCAACCCTGGATCTGTCCCACATCTCAGCCTCCATAATAACCCCTTTTGTTGTCTTCCATGGTCAAAATCTCTGTTGGTCGTACTCCTATGCCTTGTCTATATTTAACTGTTATCAATATCCCAGCACTACATGTTAGTGAAAGTGGTAGTTGTTAAATTGCAAAGTTACAATTCGATCTAGATACACATCTTTTATGCAGGATGAACTAGTCCAGGTTTTACAATACATAAAATTAACGTAACTGGTAATTTTCCTTTATTCAATAAATATGTAAGACAAAAAGTGTAGTTTACTCATAAAATGAGTGTCCACAAAAACATTCCTTCACCACCTCTGCCATGTGTACATTTATAGCTTTATTACAGTCAACACTGTACATTTCTTTATTGCAAAATCACTCGTAATTAACTTCAGTACATCATAATTATTTTACAAAGTTTTTCACTTTGCATATCAATTTATCTATAATCAATAATATTACAACCATTCATGAAAAATTTTTATTCTTGTCAGAAGTCTTTTTCCCTTATTTATCACACTCTGGTATTCTTTTACACATTTTGCTACTGGTATTTAGCTCTAGCAGTTGCCTTCATTTATACATAATTTAATTAATAAATTTTATCTGAGTATGTCTCAGCTTTGCTAAACATCACATTTTGCATAAAGCATAGAGAATATTATGACACGGAACAATGAACCATACATCATCAAAGTATCATCATTGTTCACATACAATACAAAAAATTGTGTTTTCAAATTAAAGTTATGTACCCTTTTATATCCACATTGATCAGCTATCTAGCATTCATTAATCCTGACTACTACATTACTTAGTTATTTAAGAAAAAGCAATGTTTCAGATCTTGCACGCTCAGGTATCACACATTTCACAATATGTCAGTATTAGGCAGTTCATTAACACCGTATTATATCTGTTACATCTCACTGTTGGCATCTGTTCAAGCAGCTGGGCATGCTACCACTACTGTCACAATTTATTTACTTCCTTGCGAGGTTTGCCTTTTAACTCTAATTAAAACATGTAGAATAAAAATTACATCCACTATTCATGACTAAGGATTATTGTCACATAGAGGGAGGAAATTACGCCACCGTCTTCCTCTTTTTCGAGGTCTTCCAATATCTGTTTTCCCATTCAGCTTGTAAGTTCAGCATCTTCTGCGGAATTGTGTGACCTAGCATTCTCATGAGGTGTTATCTCCAATCTTCATGATATTTTGGAATTTTATCTTATTATGAAATATTTAATTATTTTCTAATGTCTTCATTTCTAATCATCTCTCTTCTTGTGCACAGTCCTTTTTCTTTTTGGGAACCTGACGCCTGTTGTTTGAATTTTATTTCCTTGTGTTTCTTTTTACCCAGATTTTGCCTCCATAGGATAACACAGGAACCACCATTACTTTATAGAATTTCGTGATAGTCTGTTTTTGTTCTTTACAGCCAATGTTCTGCTAATGGTACCACAGACGGCTTGGAATTTGTATTTTATTTATCAGTACTTATAGCACAGCCTAACTAACAGATTTGAGACTATTGTTCTAAAAGTGAATCATAGAAAACAGTTTTTGATCTGACTAGAAATTTTCCTCAGATTGCCATTATTTTTGTTTTGTTACTAGAAATTTGCAAATTTCATGCAGCTAATATACCAATCTTTGGAGGTCATATTCATTCCTTTGAATAATAATGATGTCACCATCAAACAAACAAAAAATACTTCAGGTATTCCTAATTTGTTACCTTAATTTCTTTACATACCTCACATTTCAATTTACAAAGAATGACGTCAGTGTATTCTTCTAATCGATTGCTACATGTCTTTATAACAATGCATGTAGTTTTTTAAAGACTTTGCACTACCTCTGTTACATAATAAGAATATCCACATTCACACATAATCTTCTACAGGCTATCATTCAGACGTAATCTTCTACAGGCTAACATGGCTTACATGGCCAAAAGCCTTCTCAAGGTCAATAAAGGGCTTATGGGTTTCTATATTAAATTCTCTGTGTTTTTCTATAATGTTTTTAATTCCAACCACATTGTCTGTGCATGAATGACCTGATCTAAATCCGTTTTGCTCTTCAGAAATAACAGCTTCTATGATATTCTTCATGCAGTTATTGATTATCTTTGAGTATAGTTTGCATCCAGTATTTATAAGATGCATGCCACAATAATTTTTACAATCATGACATTTCCCTTTTTGGAATAGAGAATATCATGCTGTATACCAAGGGTCTGGGATCTTGCAGATCATCCAATATTCATTTATTAATTGTAAAAGTCTTTTATCTAGTGGTAACCCTCCATATTTAATTAGTTCTGCATTTATTCCATCTATCCCAGTAGATTTTCTGTTCAGCATGCCTTTCAAAACTTCTTGTACTTATAGATTCTCCATAGGAACTGGATCTACTGTTTCATTGTACATGTTTCCTCAAGCATCATCTTTGGCCTTCTGTATATACCACAAGCCTGTAAAATGACTTATCTGTTGTTTATGGGGCATAATGTTCAGTGGGGCAGTCACTTTTTCTCCCTTGTTGAGGGTTTTCATGACTTTGTACGCACATTGCTGCCTACCGTGTGTATTGTGTTCTAAGATGCTTAAGAATGAGACCCATGACTCTTGGTGTGCATTGTGTACTATTTGTCTTGTAACATCCCTTTTTATTTTGTATGTTTACCAGCTCTGATGTTCTTGTCTGTAGAAACTTTAAATAAGCTATTAGTTTTTGTTTAATTTCTGTGCAAGTTTTTGCAGCATTTTAGAGCATGTCAAGCATATCTCTTCATCTTCATGCTTCTCTGCCTGTCAGAATCATTGTGTTCAAAAATTGCTGCTTCTGTGTCTAATATCTGCAAGACTTCTGCCATCTACTTCATAATCAACTTTCTTGTTTTTTTTTAACTGATTCTGCATTGCCGTCAGTGGTCTTCGTAATTTATTCAAAATGTTACAGATTGTGCAAATTTCACCAACATGCTCAAGTTTCTCACTGCAATTCATAACTTCTAACAAAAATAACTTTCTACATGACTTCATAAATACTTCTTCATATTGACAGACTCACCATTCTTTTCCCTCTCTTTGTGAAAATAGAACATCCCAGCTGCAGTTACAGATCTACTGCAGTGATATAACAGTGAAACAGGTACATTTCGAAATGTGGAATCATCAGTATTACTGTTTCACATAATGACAATTAGTGCCAAAATTGTTGTCTTCTCATGCACATGAAACATGATTTATGCAGTAGTGAAAACACAAACAACAAAAGCATGTATACTGATTTTAGCTTTGTGCAGCTCAAATTTGTCATTGTACACCAATTAAAAATAACTTAAAATATGTTTCTTTTTTTAATGTTTTTATTGCAATGCTTCTTGGCTCTCAGTGCTGGGGAAATTTCTCAAGTAGTAACATGTAGTAACATTTTCAGGGAATCCAACTGCATTATGTTGAGAAAGGCGATCATTCGAAACCTCTTATGCTCTTCATCCATGGTTTCCCTGAATTTTGGTATTCTTGGCGGCATCAAATAAAGGAATTTTCAAAGGATTACTGGTATGAACTTAAAAACATTGGTATATGAATTAGATCTATATACAGAAGTAATTGAACAAACAAGCTATTAAAGCTCAGCTTAAAAAATTTACTATATATTCTATTACAGGGTTGTTGCATACGATATGCGGGGATATGGGGACTCAGAAAAACCTGAGTCTGTAAGCAGTTATTCAATGGATTTACTTGTAGATGATGTCAAACAGCTTGTAGAATATTTTGGTATGTTCTTGACGTATTATTCTTTAAAATTTGACACACGTCTCTCAGTATAATTGCTTATCCTTGTGTGTGTCACCATTTTTTTCACTTTCAAATATTTTACAATTAGCAGGGACCAAATTACAAGGTAAGTAGTTAAGTTGTTCACCCTGCAGCTTTAATTTTTTAAAAATGAGGGTGTGTTTTTTTGAATAGTTTCTCCATTTTGGGGAAAGTAATGTTATTGATGACAAGTAAATTTTGAATAATTGGGAAGGCTTCAGGGTGTTACACCTGTGTGCTAAAAATACAGGGACTAAATAAATAAATAATAAAGCAAGAATGGAGTGGAATCTCATTGATAAAGTGAAATATATATACTGTACTAGACCTGATGACAATATTGAAGATGGAAGTGAATGCATTGAGGCACAGTATATGAATATTTCAGAAGGTTGATAAAAAATCAGTACACTCAATCTGTTTTAGAAGCAAAGAAGATCAAAAGTAGATTACTGAAGGAGGAAAAATGGAAACAATACTAAAGACTTAAGGCAATAGAAAAAAGTAATTTTAAAGTAACTATTTTCAGAAAGAACTCATAAAAAATTAGGAAACTATGTAACACTGTGGAGGAAGAGCTGCTTTGAGTATTGTGGGAATTTAACATGGGAGAAAGAAATTTTTCCTTACAGCAATCAGGTATATGTCTTTCAAGAATGATTCCAGATTTGTCCCTGAAACAGCTACAGGAAGCCTATTTGAACATAATTTAAGTTGGGGCTGACAAAACTTGAAATGATATGTGTATGCCTAGTAATTTCAAGAGCAATAGCAGAGAAATGGTGTATGTGTCAGGGGAAGGGTATAAATTAATGGCGTGCATGCAGGTGCCTAGCTGAGAAAACCTGAGAAAAGGAAGAAATGGTTTGAAGTTACTAGAGCATCTACAGAGATGACAGATAAACTCCAGTAGAAGACTCTGCAGGAGAGATGCTCAGTAGCTCGGTACGGGCTTTTGGTGAAGTTTCAAGAACATACCTTCACCGAGGAGTCAAGCAGTATATTGCTCCCTCCTATGTATATCTCGCGAAGAGACCATGAGGATAAAATCAGAGAGATTGGAGCCCACATAGAGGCATACCGACAATCCTTCTTTCCACGAACAATACGAGGCTGGAATAGAAGGGAGAACCGATAGAGGTACTCAAGGTACCCTCCGCCACACACCGTCAGGTGGCTTGCGGAGTATTGATGTAGATGTAGATCTTTCATGGTGATGTTACTTCAATTACCATATTTGGTTCTTTCACATTTTTTTCACAAATTGAGTAGACTGAGTGAGCAGTAGAGATGTCATGCTTATGGGGGGAGAAGAGATAATTGATAGAACTTTTATTGTTGACATATTTCTTCCTTTATAGCCTTAGTAAGATCTTCACTGCAGTTGGGCTGCATTGCTTGTCAGATGTGAAAAGGAACAAGTCATGAGAGATTGGTTAATTTGTGCATTCTACAACTGATCTGTTGGTAATGAACTCATAGCAAATTTTAGAGAGAATATAGGCTGCTGTTTTTTTACCCATTTGCCCAACTCTGCCTTCGCACTTTTATATTGTCATCACATTTTCTACAGGACAGTTTCCTGTGCAAAAGTGAAGTTCATCTGATCATTTGCCTCTGAAATGTAACATTTTAATTCCACCATTTAACAACGTACAGCCAACCATCATCTCGTTATCATAACTAATAGAATCATGATTGCACTATAAGTGTATACATATTTATCAACTTCACAAATTGGTGAAGGATTTCATATTATTATTACTATTATTATTATCTTCTTTCCTTTCTGAGACCTTAGGTCTGGTTAAAAATGGAACATGACGAGGACCTTGATCAAGCGTGACTTCCTTTTAACTGTACGGTGTATGTTACATTGCATTTAGGAACTTTCAGGTAATTGAACATGTATCAATAATTACAGATTTCTGTAGTTGTATATATACTTTTGGATGTAGCTGTATTGTGTTGATGTACTGGTATGACTCCTGTAGTTGATAGTATAATTGGTATAATGTCAACTTTATCCTGATGCCACATGTCCTTGACTTCCTCAGCCAGTTGGATGTATTTTTCAATTTTTTCTCCTGTTTTCTTCTGTATATTTGTTGTATTGGGTATGGATATTTCGATTAGTTGTGTTAATTTCTTCTTTTTATTGGTGAGTATGATGTCAGGTTGGTTATGTGGTGTTGCATGCAGTTGTCAACAATGAAAAAAATATAAAAACCTGGTTATTTATGAGGAAATTTTTCTCTGAGACCTGCCAGTAAAATAATAGCACAGTGTGGTATTTGTAGTCAAACATTGTTTCAAAACAACTGTGAGTAACCTGAGAAAATTACAGAATGAAACATCCAACAATAAGGTTGTCATTTCAGTGGCAAAGTGTGCTGGTTTCATCATCAACTAAATGAAGTGCTGTTTACGACAATATTGATGATGTCAATGGAAGAGATAATCAACAGCCATAAAGTTAATCTACACACATTGTTGATTATAACACATGAACCAATGGCATATTCCTCAAAAATTCAAATTATAAAGGTAATATGAAAGTCTGGCAAACACTCCTAGTGACTTCATTTTGGAGGGGGGGGGGGGGGGGGGTGTTAGGTGCACAACACCGAGAAAGAAACTAGCTAATCTCCTTTCAAGTTATCCATTGAATATTTTCAGTCTTTCTCAGTTGTTGAAGACAAAGGTTTTATTGCTATTGTCAAAGGTTTGAATCCAGTACATTGTTTGCCAAAAAGAAAGGCAATTTTGTGAAAGTATGCTTCCAGCAGCAGAACACAAAAATTGCATAGATGCTGCACAAGAACTCCTTATTACAACTGAAAGAAACTGCTTGAAAGCTATGTAGCTGTGGCAATGCATTTAATACCATAGGATTTTCAACTCCAGTGAGATAAGATTTTGGCTGTAATCACTGATGATGTGGCAAACATGAAAAATGCAGTAGTAAACGAACTCAGGTGATGCACTGAAAAAGTGGAACTGTTGACAGAAAACATAAAAACATCAGGTGCTTACTACAAGTAGTGTGTGGAAAAATAGCTCAGAAAAGCCTAGGATTAAGTCCAAAATGCTCATTTAGTATATCCCAACAAAGTGGAACTCTGCTTGTTATATGATTGAATGTCCCAAAAGAAAAAAAAAAAAACTGAGGGATTAAAAACTGTAGTGATAATAAACAGACATTCTAGCTCTGTCATAAGGTATATAAATACTCTGTTCTGAAGCTTAAATAAATGAAAATTGAGAATGAACCATATAAAATACTTAGAAAACATTTCTACAGTAGTTCAAACTATTTTGCTGGTTTCAGTGTAATTCACAGCCTCTAGCAGACCTAGTAAATAATTAATAGATTTCTGTAACTATTTATTTATTTTATATGAAGAAATACATATCATTTGTAGTCATACAGTTAAGAATTTAGACACAAAACTAATATGTTTAAATTCTGAAAATTAATAATTAATACTAGTAACAAGAGAACATTTAGCTATAAGATTAGGGCTAAATTAAAATAGATACATTTAATCAGAGTTCAGCATTAAGTGAATGATGATAGTTGATAACAGAGGGAGCAGTCACTGAATGCTCCTGATACTTTCTCAGAGGACAGTGTTTGACAATATGCTGAATGATTTGTTCTTGGACCCCACAATTGCAGGCTGTAGAGTTTGGGAGTCCCCACTTGTGCATTATAGCATTGCACCAGGCTCTTTATCTTGTTCAGTCTCATCTACTCACTTATCTTCAGGTCAAATACTGGTAGGCTGGCAGATGTTTTTTGAACACTTGATGTTTTATTGTTGCAACATTCAAGTTGCCTTACACCACTCTTTTTGCTGTCAAACTTCTTGTTGTGTCTTCCATTATGCGTGATATCAAGTGATCTGGATGAGGGTCATTTAAGACTGTAAGAATTGGAAGGTCTTGGCAGTAGTTGAGGTGATGCAGCTTCCTCCAGTCTCAATTGGTTGCTTTCAGGCATCGCAATTCAGATGATGGAATGTTTCTGGCAGTGTGCATTCAAGGGATTGGTGTGGGTTTTAGTGCAAGCATAATAATTTTCATAGATTCATTCAGATGAATGTCTAGTTTCCTTGTATGAGTACTGTGATGCCACACTGTAGCATAGATTGAGCTAATGGGTATCCAAGTATCTAGACAATATAGTTTTTCCTTCCTCCAGTGTGCTGTTTTGCATGCCTACGGCTATGTCATCTGCATAGCAAGACATTTTGCTAGCAGTGTTTGGAATGTCACTGGTGTACAGGTTGAAGAGCAAGAGTGCTAGGACTGATCCTTGGGGAAGCTCATTTTTTGTGGTAAATCGCGTACTCTGTTTTTGTCTAGCACTGTCCTTGAAGTAACAGTTAACATATCTCCCACAAGAATTGTCAGTTTCTTATTTGGGGCATGCATTTTTAATTTCAGTAGTAGTCCATCTAGCGAGACATCTAGAACTATTGGTTAGTTGGAACTGGAACATTATAAGCTATTACTGATATATAACGTATAGTTAAGCTCATCCCTATATCATACTGTATGCTTTCCTAGAAAAAAACAAACAAATGTAACAAAGAAGTAATGTGAAAGATTACAAAAACACTGATAAATGGCAGTTGATAAATGTATTTATTATTTATGGATAATTGACTCCCAGGTGAAAAGTCTGGCAATTAATGCAGAGTGCTCACATTAATAATGAATTTGGAGTCTGTGGAATTTAAGTGATTGTAAAATAAAAATTATGAACATAATGATAAGTATGTTAGTGATGAAAGGTCAGCAAACTGATTCTCGTTTGATGTAGTTTGTAATCTGGAGCTAAAAACAGTTGTTTTCTTCAAAATGAAGATATTATATGGCTAAATCTTGGAAAATGTGATACCATAATTCAAATGTTTTGTGCACATGTGACTTAATATAAATTATTTTAGCAATAATCTGACAAATGTACACTACCAGTTATTGAAATTCCCAAGAGAAAATGACATGTGGCAACGTGTCAGTAATTAATAAATGCATCATAGAACTGTTAAGCAAAGTAAAGTTAACACATACCACTCTTGATCTGCCTAAATGCAGTGATTAATGTTCTTTTTACATTCATCCATTCATTATATTTTGCTGTCTGGCTGTCTAGTGGTCAAGTGCATGCTTGGAAACAGAAAGGTCATGGGACCATATCCTGTTCAGTCTGTATTTTAATCTGTCTTACACCTCTCAACGATGTGGGAGTCACCAGAAACGGAACATGATTAACATTACTTGTTAAACTGTAGGTCCGCTTTTCCCTGGTTGGATAACTGGAGTAGGTTAGGAACACGCAAGTCATCAAAGTGGTATCCAATTGAAAGAATTGGACCAAGACATTAAGCCCCACAAATTATTATTATTATCATTTCTTTCTATTCTCAGACGTTATGTCTGGTCAAAAATGGACGGTGAAGCGGACCTTGATCAAGCATGACTTCCTTTTAACTCTACGGTATATGTTACATTGCATTTAGGAACTTTCGGGTAATTGAACATGTATCAATAATTACAGATTTCTGTACTTGCATATATAAGTTTGGATGTAGCTTTATTGCGTTGATGTACTGGTGGATATTGTGTGGTATGACTCCTGTAGTTGATAGTATAATTGGTATAATGTCAACTTTATCCTGATGCCACATGTCCTTGACTTCCTCAGCCAGTTGTATGTATTTTTCAATTTGTTCTCCTGTTTTCTTATGTATATTTGTTGTATTGGGTATGGATATTTGGATTAGTTGTGTTAATTTCTTCTTTTTATTGGTGAGTATGATGTCAGGTTTGTTAAATGGTGGTGTTTTATCGGTTATAATGGTTCTGTTCCAGTATAATTTGTATTCATCATTCTCCAGTACATTTTGTGGTGCATACTTGTATGTGGGAACATGTTGTTTTATAAGTTTATGTTGTAAGGCAAGCTGTTGATGTATTATTTTTGCTACATTGTCATATCTTCTGGTGTAGTCTGTATTTGGTAGTATTGTACATCCGCTTGTGATGTGATCAACTGTTTCTATTTGTTGTTTGCAAAGTCTGCATTTATCTATTGTGGTATTGGGCTCTTTAATAATATGCTTGCTGTAATATCTGGTGTTTATTGTTTGATCTTGTATTGCAATCGTGAATCCTTCCGTCTCACTGTATATATTGCCTTTTCTTAGCCATGTGTTGGATGTGTCTTGATCGATGTGTGGCTGTGTTAGATGATACGGGTGCTTGCCATGTAGTGTTTTCTTTTTCCAATTTACTTTCTTCGTATCTGTTGATGTTATGTGATCTAAAGGGTTGTAGAAGTGGTTATGAAATTGCAGTGGTGTAGCTGATGTATTTATATGAGTGATTGCTTTGTGTATTTTGCTAGTTTCTGCTTGTTCTATAAAGAATTTTCTTAAATTGTCTAACTGTCCATAATGTAGAATATAATAGAGGGAAACATTCCACGTGGGAAAAATATATCTAAAAAGAAAGATGATGAGACTTACCAAACAAAAGTGCTGGCAGGTCGATAGACACACAAACAAACACAAACATACACACAAAATTCAAGCTTTCGCAACAAACAGTTGCTTCGTCAGGAAAGAGGGAAGGAGAGGGAAAGACGAAAGGATGTGGGTTTTAAGGGAGAGGGTGAGGAGTCATTCCAATCCCAGTAGCGGAAAGACTTACCTTAGGGGGAAAAAAGGACAGGTGTACACTCGCGCGCACACACACACATATCCATCTACACATACACAGACACAAGCAGACATTTGTAAAGGCAAAGAGTTTGGGCAGAGATGTCAGTCGAGGCGGAAGTACAGAGGCAAAGCAAAGATGTTGTTGAAAGACAGATGAGGTATGAGCGACGGCAAATTGAAATTAGAAATTAGCGGAGATTGAGGCCTGGCGGATAGTGGGAAGAGAGGATATGCTGAAGGGCAAGTTCCCATCTCCGGAGTTCTGACAGGTTGGTGTTAGTGGGAAGTATCCAGATAACCCGGACGGTGTAACACTGTGCCAAGATGTGCTGGCCGTGCACCAAGGCATGTTTAGCCACAGGGTGATCCTCATTACCAACAAACACTGTCTGCCTGTGTCCATTCATGCGAATGGACAGTTTGTTGCTGGTCATTCCCACATAGAAGGCTTCACAGTGTAGGCAGGTCAGTTGGTAAATCACGTGGATGCTTTCACACGTGGCTCTGCCTTTGATCGTGTACACCCTCCGGGTTACAGGACCTTCTATCTTCTTCCTAAAATTCACAAACCCAATCATCCCGGCCGTCCCATTGTAGCTGGTTACCAAGCCCCCACAGAACGCATCTCTGCCTACGTAGATCAACACCTTCAACCCATTACATGCAGTCTCCCATCCTTCATCAAAGACACCAACCACTTTCTCGAATGCCTGGAATCCCTACCCAGTCTGTTACCCCCGGAAACCATCCTTGTAACCATTGATGCCACTTCCTTATACACAAATATTCCGCATGTCCAGGGCCTCGCTGCGATGGAGCACTTCCTTTCATGCCGATCACCTGCCACCCTACCTAAAACCTTTTCCTCATTACCTTAGCCAGCTTCATCCTGACCCACAACTTCTTCACTTTCGATGGCCAGACATACCAACAATTAAAGGGAACAGCCATGGGTACCAGGATGGCCCCCTCATGCGCCAACCTATTCATGGGTCGCTTAGAGGAAGCCTTCTTGGTTACCCAGGCCTGCCAACCCAAAGTTTGGTACAGATTTATTGATGACATTTTCATGATCTGGACTCACAGTGAAGAAGAACTCCAGAATTTCCTCTCCAACCTCAACTCCTTTGGTTCCATCAGATTCACCTGGTCCTACTCGAAATCCCATGCCATTTTCCTTGACGTTGACCTCCACCTGTCCAATGGCCAGCTTCACACGTCCGTCCACATCAAACCCACCAACAAGCAACAGTACCTCCATTGTGACAGCTGCCACCCATTCCACATCAAACGGTCCCTTCCCTACAGCCTAGGTCTTCATGGCAAACGAATCTGCTCCAGTCCGGAATCCTTGAACCATTACACCAACAACCTGAAAACAGCTTTCGCATCCCGTAACTACCCTCCCAACCTGGTACAGAAGCAAATAACCAGAGCCACTTCCTCATCTCCTCAAACCCAGAACCTCCCACAGAAGAACACCAAAAGTGCCCCACTTGTGACAGGATACTTTCCGGGACTGTATCAGATTCTGAATGTGGCTCTCCAGCAGGGATACGACTTCCTCAAATCCTGCCCTGAAATGAGATCCATCCTTCATGAAATCCTCCCCACTCCACCTAGAGTGTTTTTCCGCCGTCCACCTAACCTTCGTAACCTCTTAGTTCATCCCTATGAAATCCCCAAACCACCTTCCATACCCTCTGGCTCCTACCCTTGTAACCGCCCCTGGTGTAAAACCTGTCCCGTGCACTCTCCCACCACCACCTACTCCAGTCCTGTAACCCGGAGGGTGTACACGATCAAAGGCAGAGCCACGTGTGAAAGCACTCACGTGATTTACCAACTGACCTGCCTACACTGTGAAGCCTTCTATGTGGGAATGACCAGCAACAAACTGTCCATTCGCATGAATGGACACAGGCAGACAGTGTTTGTTGGTAATGAGGATCACCCTGTGGCTAAACATGCCTTGGTGCACGGCCAGCACACCTTGGCACAGTGTTACACCGTCTGGGTTATCTGGATACTTCCCACTAACACCAACCTGTCAGAACTCCGGAGATGGGAACTTGGCCTTCAGCATATCCTCTCTTCCCGCTATCCGCCAGGCCTCAATCTCCGCTAATTTCTAATTTCAATTTGCCGCCGCTCATACCTCACCTGTCTTTCAACAACATCTTTGCTTTGCCTCTGTACTTCCGCCTCGACTGACATCTCTGCCCAAACTCTTTGCCTTTACAAATGTCTGCTTGTGTCTGTGTATGTGCAGATGGATATGTGTGTGTGTGCGAGTGTACATCTGTCCTTTTCCCCCCCTAAGGTAAGTCTTTCCGCTCCCGGGATTGGAATGACTCCTCACCCTCTCCCTTAAAACCCACATCCTTTCGTCTTTCCCTCTCCTTCCCTCTTTCCTGACGAAGCAACTGTTTGTTGCGAAAGCTTGAATTTTGTGTGTATGTTTGTGTTTGTTTGTGTGTCTATCGACCTGCCAGCGCTTTTGTTTGGTAAGTCTCATCATCTTTCTTTTTAGATATGTCCATAATGTAGGTTTTTTATGTCGATAAATCCCCTTCCTCCTTCCTTTCTGCTTAATGTGAATCTTTCTGTTGCTGAATGTATGTGATGTATTCTATATTTGTGGCATTGTGATCGTATAAGCGTATTGAGTGCTTCTAGGTCTGTGTTACTCCATTTCACTACTCCAAATGAGTAGGTCAATATTGGTATAGCATAAGTATTTATAGCTGTTGTCTTGTTTCTTGCTGTCAATTCTGTTTTCAGTATTTTTGTTAGTCTTTGTCTATATTTTTCTTTTAGTTCTTCTTTAATATTTGTATTATCTATTCCTATTTTTTGCCTGTGCCCTAGATATTTATAGGCATCTGTTTTTTCCACCACTTCTATGCCGTCGCTGTGGTTATCCAATATGTAATCTTCTTGTTTAGTGTGTTTTCCCTTGACTATGCTATTTTTCTTACATATGTCTGTTCCAAAAGCCATATTTATATCATTGCTGAATACTTCTGTTATCTTTAGTAATTGGTTGAGTTGTTGATTTGTTGCTGCCAGTAGTTTTAGATCATCCATGTATAGCAAATGTGTGATTTTGTGTGTGTATGTTCCAGTAATATTATATCCATAATTTGTATTATTTAGCATATTGGATAGTGGGTTCAGAGCAAGACAGAACCAGAAAGGACTTAATGAGTCTCCTTGGTATATTCCACGCTTAATCTGTATTGGCTGTGATGTGATATTATTAGAATTTGTTTGGATATTAAATGTGGTTTTCCAGTTTTTCATTACTATGTTTAGGAACTGTATCAATTTAGGATCTACTTTGTATATTTCCAATATTTGTAGAAACCATGAGTGGGGTACACTATCAAAAGCTTTTTGGTAATCAATGTATGCGTAGTGTAGCTACCTTTCTTTAGTTTTAGCTTGATATGTAACCTCTGCATCTATTATCAGTTGCTCTTTACATCCTCGTGCTCCTTTGCAACAGCCTTTTTGTTCTTCATTTATAATTTTGTTCTGTGTTGTATGTGTCATTAATTTCTGTGTAATGACTGAAGTTAATATTTTGTATATTGTTGGTAAGCATGTTATGGGGCGATATTTAGCTGGGTTTGCTGTGTCCGCTTGATCTTTAGGTTTCAGATAAGTTATTCCATGTGTAAGTGTATCACTATTATTATTATTATTATTATTATGTATATGATTTACCTGACCCAGAACATTGGGAGGCAGTTGTTTTCACATAAAACTAATTAGGTCAGGAGGTATCATAATTGAAGATATCATAAATTCATTACTATGCAAAAATATGTGTGATAAAACTGAAGCTTAAGAACTAACAACCTCTTGAATCAAGAATTGAGTCAGTTTTGTAGACTGATTGTTCTTGATTCAGAGAATGTAATTAGATTATCTTAAATTTCTGCAATTCAAAAGTATCAAGACAGGATTTCAAGACGCCACTCATTTTTATACTGTGATGTCTCGGAAATTTGGTGGAGCAAATTTAGTTTAATGCCTACTATAGTTTTTACTTTTTCTATCTTTTATGTTAATATCTAAAATGTAAATTCTTGCCAATTTGTAATATATGTACTGCTTGCATCTCTATTTAGGCTCAATAGTGAACTCAAAAACTTCTGTGTTTAATATTTCATCATATAAATTTCAGTCTGTTATTGTGTGGTGATGATCCTGTTAATTAAAATGTCAGTTAGTCAGTAACAGGCAGTTGAAATATGAATATATATGTTAATTGCTCTAGATCCAGATGTAAACTTGCAGACTTCTATGTCAACTCTGTGTATTTACCATCTAAAAATTCTGTCAAACCACTGGTAATATAAGTAACTTAACTGATCTGTGGTGTGAAATCTACATCATATTACTGGGAAGCTGTTCATCTTAAGTATTGAGTAACTATAAATAAGAAAAGAATCAAAAAATCAAAATAGCCTGTGATGTATTGCTTCATCATTAATGGTTTGTATAACTTAATAATTAAATGTTCAAAAGTGTGTGAATTTCTAAGGGACTAAACTGCTGAGATCATCAGTACCTGGACTTACATACTACTTAAATTAACTTATGCTAAGAACAACACACACACCCATCCCCAAGGGAGGACTCGAATCTCTGGCGGGAGGGGCTGCGCAATTTATGACATGGCGCCTCAGACCGCGCAGCCACTCCATGCAGCTTAATAATCACTGGAAGAAGATTAGACTTACTAAGAAGGCACCAGACAAGTTGGTGAATTTAAGACTTGAGTGTCCATGTTTTATCATTTCTTTGTATTTTATGCACTTTCTCCAGGTAAAGGAAATAATTCACAAAACCTAGCTCATCAAATATGCAAACTACTAAACCTTTTAATAATGTATTTATCTATGTTTGGTACCTATAAGACTATTTAAGGTCCTTCACTTTATTACTTAACTGATTCATCCAATACAAGGTGCAGAAAGATCATTAAGTTTTTAAACTCTGATACATTTGCAGTGAATCAGAAACGCCATGCAGATACAGATTTTCCATGGTTTCTGTGAATGGCAGCTGCAAGAATAGTTCTTTTGAAAAGAACATGATTGATTTCATTCCCTAATCTCCATGCTCGCTCTGATACCCCATTATCAATGTAACTTTAAATTTTCCTTCTTTGTCAATTCACACAATGATTGTTCTTCAAACATTTGCTTTAGGAATTATATTTTCAGGGAAAATTATGTCTAGTTTGACATCATATACTCCTCAAAACTCCTCTTTTCCCCATTATTATAAGTGACATAAGATATGCTCCATGGCTTGCTCAAATGGCTACATGCATTAACGTGCCTCTTCTAGGATTTGGGAAAATATGCCAGTCCCACATTGAATCCACCAGGTGGATTAATGATGGCCAGTGTGCTGGCCAGTCTGGATGTGAATTATAGGGTATTTACCACATATAACCAGATGAATAAAGGCTGCCATCCACATACCATATCAGTTACACAGTTCCCAAACATTTAGAAAACTTGCACACACTTTTACATGGGATAACAGTAATTCAGACAGATG
Source organism: Schistocerca cancellata (assembly GCF_023864275.1). Classification (NCBI taxonomy): domain Eukaryota; kingdom Metazoa; phylum Arthropoda; class Insecta; order Orthoptera; family Acrididae; genus Schistocerca; species Schistocerca cancellata. The sequence goes on from NC_064633.1 coordinate 141,553,790, forward strand.
AGGTACACCAGTTATGAAATTCTGTCCTGAGCAGATGGGGGTTTGGGGGCACAGGAAGGGAACGTGGCTGCACTCTACCGCTAATATTGACAAAGCCAATAATTATCACGCTGAAAAGACATAATAGTTGGTCCATAGGGAAGTGTTACAATACTGGCTGAGGGAACTGAAGCTCAACTGTTCCCTCCTAGTTACATTTTTGGGCACTTGCAAGGAATATTTATTGTCTGCAGAAGTTGTTTTCCAAATTAGAATGAATGGAAAAGTTAATTGCTCTAATATTCAGTTTGGTAACAGATCAAAATTTTTGTCCAAAACATGGCTGCAAAACTGGATTTTGTCATGTTAGAGAATACACTATAACTAGGTGATTGGACAAAAAGGCATCTACCAGAGTAATATTGTCAAAAGCATTAAGAAACTTTCTGATCCCAAGTGAAAAAATAACAACATCCTTGTTTTTAAAATCACACTAAACTGTGACTTGACATCCAAGCAAGACTTTGAGGGTTTCACTCATTCTTCATACATAATTTTATGTAGTGTCCATTATAAAGGAGAATTTTCAGGGATATGGAAAAAGTAGTAAGTACAAAATACCATAAAGATGCAGCTGTGAGAAACAACTTCTGGAGGCAGACCAGCAGCTGTTATCAACTGCAAGAAACTATATTGTTTGTCAAAGGCACTTGTCTTTTTTCATTTTCTGTAAAAGAATCTGTAAATTAGCATCTTAATGGAAAAGTATTTCATTTGGAATAAAAAAAAGCAAACAACTGACAGACTCACAATCCTTCTGTTGGCAGAAAGTTGATCATCATAATCAACCTCCATAAACTTGTGAAAATTCTACATGTACACTTAACTTACATCTAACAAAGCTCAGTCTTGATTTGACATTCAGTTGTCACATCATGTTATTCTGAATCATCTCATGTACACTGAATCATTAAACATCATCAGAACTGTTTTGAATTCTCAAATGAGAAAATTGCAGTTGTATACCACTCTAACATTGCAGTGTTCAATAGTGAAATGTGAAATCATTGTTGTCGTTGTGTATTATGAAAAAAGTATTTTGTGCATTCATGGTAAGACCTTCTCAGAGATAACTGTAATGTCTACATTGATCATGTGGCAGCATCTGATTAGTTAAGAGAACTAAGGAACACTTGCTTTCTTAGATTGAATAGTGAGCTACTGGTCTTGCAACCTTCACTGTTATTGAAGTTTACTGTTGACGGTATGCACTGTACCCCTCAAAGTGGTATTTGCTTGTTTTGTGATTATCAAATGACAGTTGTCACTTCATCCAATACCAGGCTCCTTGCTCTAGTACCATGAGGCTTTGGGATAGATGTGTCAAGATTTCAGTGTTGATTTCATGTCAGATAGTAATGACTGATGTCCAGCTTTTGCCTTTTATATCCCACAGTGAAATTCCTTATGACAGGGTGCTGTAATATGTATTGATACTTGGCTTGTAAATCTAGCTACTTTCAGTGATACATAAAATGATTTATTCCTGCATAACTTTAAATAAAGATTTTTTTTTCTACATTTATACTCCGCAAGCCACCCAACGGTGTGTGGCGGAGGGCACTTTACGTGCCACTGTCATTACCTCCCTTTCCTGTTCCAGTCGCGTATGGTTCGCGGGAAGAACGACTGTCTGAAAGCCTCTGTGTGCGCTCTAATCTCTCTAATTTTACGTTCATGATCTCCTCGGGAGGTATAAGTAGGAGGAAGCAATATATTCGATACCTCATCCAGAAACGCACCCTCTCGAACGACCTGGCGAGCAAGCTACACCGCGTTGCAGAGCGCCTCTCTTGCAGAGTCTGCCACTTGAGTTTGTTAAACATCTCCGTAACGCTATCACGGTTACCAAATAACCCTGTGACGAAACGCGCCGCTCTTCTTTGGATCTTCTCTATCTCCTCCGTCAACCCGATCTGGTACGGATCCCACACTGATGCGCAATACTCAAGTATAGCTCGAACGAGTGTTTTGTAAGCCACCTCCTTTGTTGATGGACTACATTTTCTAAGGACTCTCCCAATGAATCTCAACCTGGTACCCGCCTTACCAACAATTAATTTCATATGATCATTCCACTTCAAATCGTTCCGCACGCATACTCCCAGATATTTTACAGAAGTAACTGCTACCAGTGTTTGTTCTGCTATCATATAATCATACAATAAAGGATCCTTCTTTCTATGTATTCTCAATACATTACATTTGTCTATGTTAAGGGTCAGTTGCCACTCCCTGCATCAAGTGCCTATCCGCTGCAGATCTTCCTGCATTTCGCTACAATTTTCTAATGCTGCAACTTCTCTGTATACTACAGCATCATCCGCGAAAAGCCGCATGGAACTTCCGACACTATCTGCTAGGTCATTTATATATATTGTGAAAAGCAATGGTCCCATAACACTCCCCTGTGGCACGCCAGAGGTTACTTTAATGTCTGTAGACGTCTCTCCGTTGATAACAACATGCTGTGTTCTGTTTGCTAAAAACTCTTCAATCCAGCCTCACAGCTGGTCTGATATTCCATAGGCTCTTACTTTGTTTATCAGGCGACAGTGCGGAACTGTATCGAACGCCTTCTGGAAGTCAAGAAAAATAGCATCTACCTGGGAGCCTGTATCTAATATTTTCTGGGCCTCATGAACAAATAAAGCGAGTTGGGTCTCACACGATCGCTGTTTCCGGAATCCATGTTGATTCCTACATAGTAGATTCTGGGTTTCCAAAAACGACATGATACTCGAGCAAAAAACATGTTCTAAAATTCTACAACAGATCGACGTCAGAGATATAGGTCTATAGTTTTGCGCATCTGCTCGACGACCCTTCTTGAAGACTGGGACTACCTGTGCTCTTTTCCAATCATTTGGAACCTTCCGTTCCTCTAGAGACTTGCGGTACACGGCTGTTAGAAGGGGGGCAAGTTCTTTTGCGTACTCTGTGTAGAATCGAATTGGTATCCCGTCAGGTCCAGTGGACTTTCCTCTGAGTGATTCCAGTTGCTTTTCTATTCTATTTCATCTTAAGAGAAGTAAAACTGAACAGCTGAAGGTAGTCTAAATAAATAACATTTGCAATTAAAGTAGCTGAACGTTGTCCTCCATGTGTCTGAAGATTCCCTAAAAACATTTATCCATATCAAAGCTACCAAAAAATTGCAGAACCTCCATTTTGATAATTGTTCTCAATCCACATCAAAATGCTCTTTGCCTGCAGCCTTAGTATATGTGGATATCCCACCTCCAGCAGAAAGCAGGAGTTATCAAAAGACACTGATAACTTGTCAAGAGTCTTTTCAGATACTATTACTTGTTAATTGATAAACTGCTCTTTTTATACTGCCTCTTCTAATAATCACTGTTAATGAGCGACAGACTATTACTCTTGAATGATTCAGGACAGAGCACATTGGGGCAGTGATTGAGGTTCTGGACGTGGAAGGTTGAACTTTTTTATGTTTGATCTAAAAGATACTCCCTTAAGAATATCCTTTCAGTTCGTATTGCAATCAGCTCTAATACTAACATAATTTTTAAGTATGTTAATTCTTTTGATAATTGGATCTTCTTCATCTTTACCTATTACAGATACTGCAATTGTTTGTTCGACACCAACATGTTCACAGCTACTACTGCACATAAAGGCTCGTGTTATAAACTTTTTGGTATTGACATTTGGCAAATAAGAACAGTACAAGGCCAATTTCCTTCTCCAGTCTGAACTAATGACTACTCTGTAACATCCTCATTATTTATGAGACATTGAACTCTAATGTTTTTTCCTCACTTACTTCCTTCATACCAATCATGCTTTGAGTAACTCAACCATGACCTTCATCACGGCTTTGACTTACTGTGGCCTGATATAAGGGATAGACGATTCTGCTGTAGCCCCAATGCCTTTATTCCATCAGCTACCCAACCTGTCCAGTCCTAGTCCATCTGCATGCACCTCTGCACCCAATCTGCACCACCACATGGGTCCTTACTCTATGGACAAACTCACGTGTAGCACCTGTCCATTACATCCACCTAACACCTCTTACTGCAATCCTGCCACAGGTATTTCACATTCTGGCAGAGGTAGGATCTTGTGTGAAAGCGGGTAAGTCATCTACCTGGTATGCAGCAACTGCTGTATATCACTACGGTGACTAGTTGTCATACTTACATGAACTATCCATATGGAAGACAAGTGCTTACCTGTGGCTAACAGTGAAATAAGTTACCTGGTTGTTGAACATGTTTTGTGCTAAAACACTGGTGACTTAAAAGCTCCATGAATCCCTGTGTCAATTTGATCTCCCACCCCCTCTCCCCAATTATTTGCAGCACTAGATCTTGTACTGTGGAGGTGGTATCTGTCACTTCAGTTGATCCCTCATTCCCACACGTCTCCTTTCCTTAACTTATGATAGCCTCTATTGTTGGCTACTCCATTCCCAGTCTCTTGCCTTCACACTTTTTGTGATTATTATTTTCATCCCAAGTCCACTCCTGTCCTCTTTCCTTTCCTTCTCACAATCTAAGACCTTCATGATTTTGTGGTTTTGTATTTATTTTTTTATATAACATTTATAAGAGCTATGCATTTGTACAATCCAAAAAATTCTGTGACTGAATGAAACAATTGTACACTAACTAGATTTTATTAAGGGCATGTTAGAATAACTTTACAGCATGTATTCAAATAATCTGCTATGAGCCAGATGGTGTGAGGAACACTTAGATTTAACATCAGGACTGGTTTGGTAATTGCTGAAGGAAGGCTGGAAGCTTGCCAGTGTGAGGTCAGAGTGATCAACCCTGTCATCATACCTTTCATGACCATGGTACCAAGTAGTACATTCCAGTAGGATAATGCAAGAGCCCACACAGTACTTTCCCACAAATGCTTCAAAGAATGTACAGATCCTTGACTGTCCTGTCCTGTCCCCTAATTTGTTATCTGTAGTGGTGCCACCTGGCATAACTATGAAAATGAGTAGCTGACACTCATTACTGTTGACCATCGTGACACCATTATCCACATGGTGCCCTCCGGCGAGTCAATGCCATATTTCTACACATAAGCCGGCCCAGGGCTGTTCTGAATCAGAATCGGTTGTGATCTGTGGAGTGTGCTCTTGGCTTGGCTAAAACATTTTTATTGCATACTTTATTTACTATAGCTGGAACTCTGATACGATGTGGAATGTACTTTACTTTAGAATATGGATTTGATATAGCTTGCACTGTTTTCAAGAAATAACCAGTATGTATTTTTTGTTGTGAATAAACTGGTACGATCCCCATGGTTTGTGTGCAGATTGCCTTTTATAAAAATGCTGATGAGGATTGGATACATGGCACATGCAGATTGAATATTCAGCATTTTTGTAATTAGCTGGTAATGTGAGTTTTCAATGATGGATCATTTACAACCATTACTAATGCAAACAGCACGGGGTTATCCGAAGCTGATGACAGCTATATTACAGGCATTGCAAGCACTAGTGAATTTAGCAGAAATGTCTCCCATAGCACCTGTGATTATGATTTTCCACCACTTAATGAACAACTTGAAGATTGGCACTCTTACCACTGACAAAATTACGTTTTGTGATTTTGGCAAATTTTTGAATTGCAAAGACAGGTGACGTTCTTGTCAGGAAATCCTGAACTGTATCACCTAATTCAGAAATTGGAGCCATTAACAAATCTGGCAGAACTTTAGTCATCTTAAATATTTCCCTTAATTAAAGGGACATTTCTCAACAAAAGGACAAGTTATTGCACTCCGGCTAGAATTTTGGCAGCTAAAAAAGGCTTATGCGCACTAAGTGACTGACTTACAAGGGTTAAGAAAGAATTTTTGTGTAGGCATAGTTATGTGAACTCTTTACTCAGGGTCATTATAGTGCAGTTTACACATAACTCAGAAGTGAGGAAATCTGATCTTTCTTTAATAAAAGCGATGTGAATTGCTCAATCCCACAAAACTGCCCACACAGCGCAAAGTTTGTTTGCAATGAAAGATGATGTTGCAGCTCTCTACACATCATCCTGGGTGGAGCCCTCACATATATCTGGACAACTTTGTGAACAAATATACCAGCAATGATGGGTCACATCAGCAACAGTACTGTTGCTCACCATTAAGCATTGTTTCCTTTGCCACATACACAGCATATGGCTAAAAGGGGATCTTGCAGGAGTTATGTGAAATTTTCTGATGGTAGCTTGGCCCAAAAAGGACAATGTTTCTCGGAACAGTCACACAAACCCAACAGCATTGTAGGACTTTGTGGTGAACTTTAGGACTTTGTGGTGAACTTTAAGTAATGATAAGCATCCAAGCTAAACTGGAAACTTATGAATTAAATCTTTGCAAGATTAAGCCTCAGCATCTTATTTGTAAAATTGATCTTGCAGAGGCATATTTTCAAACTCCCTAGGATGCTGCATCATGAAGTTACCTAGGTGTCAGTGTGCCATATGACAGATGCCATTAAATGCCTTTTGAAATCTGTTCAGTCCCTGCCATACTACAATTTTTAATTGCTCAGTCACTACAAGATATTCCAAACTGTGTGGCATACTGCCACTACCAGAGCTCCTGCTCCACAGGCTGTCGGCAAAAGGACTAAAATGCAACCTGCATAAGTGTTTTTTCATGCAATCATCTGGGGCAGGGTTGGGGTTCAATCTGTCAGGCAATAAACTCAAACAGACAGAAGATTATGTCACAGCTGCCACTTGCAAGGAAATGCTGTCCAACACTGCACTTATGACTACCCAGATCGAAAGTCACTGGCTGGCAAAGTGGTTTCATGTGACTACCTTCCGCACACCCACTCAGATGTGTTGCACCCAGCACATGTCATTGTCGAGGCCTCTTCCTACTAGGTGTGCATCCAAAGTGTGGTCCCACAAGTTCAGATGCCTCTCAACCTGGAGCTGTGGGATGATTTCTGTTGATCACAGATCCATAATATATACAATGGCCTCCACACATGGACTTCAGTGAGACCAACAAAATAAATTTTGCCTCTGCCATCCTGGTGAGCAGCTGCCTGTTTCTCCACTCCTAGTGGACCCTTTAGATCCAGGGTGACTCATGCAACTTCCACAAACCTGACCCTTCCCCAGCCTTTCGCAGTCGTTCCCATGGACAAGAACTGCCGTCCCTCCTGACAACTGCTCCTCTGGACGACGCACCACCTGTATTTTTCTCCCAAAGTGATTGCTGCTGAGGAGGAGTAAGGGATGTAATGTTACCACCCAGTGTCCAATAGAAACTGTGTAGCTGGCACAACATTACTGTCAACCACCATGGTACCATTACCCAGGTGGTATCTTTAGGATTGCCCTCCAATGGCACCATGCCAGACTCTTGCTTATAAACTGGTCGATGACCAGTCTGAGTTAGTTGTACTATGACCCAAGGAATGCATGATGAGTATGCCATCAGTTTGGTTAAGATGTTTATATTCTGGTCTCCATTTGTCCTTATCAGAATTCTAATACTCCGTGGACTGGACTTTGATTTGCAATGTGGACTTAAGGTAGCTTGCACTATTTCTGAGGAACAATCTATATGTAGGTCTCTTGTTGTGAATGACTGGGACAAGCCTCTTTGGGTAGTGCGTGTAGATCAACTTGTACAAAATCACCCATAGGGCATGTCTAGGATGTGATGATAGGATGTGTACTTCCATAACAGCCTCTAGCTGCCAGTCTTCATGAACTGTCACTGCAGGTGTTTCAGGCATGGCAAGAAATTCTTCAAAATGATATTCAGAGGCTGTTTGCATGTATGCCACAACAAACACAGGGGTGTATTTGTGCCTTGGGGGGTTACACCACATACTGATGTTTGTGATGAACATCAGTTTGTAATGGAACGGAAGTTTAATCATTTAATATCCTTTATGTGATCAAATGGATCTGAGCACTATGGGACTTAACTTCTGAAGTCATCAGTCCCCTAGAACTTAGAACTACTTAAACCTAACTAACCGAAGGACATTACACACATCCATGCCCGAGGCAGGATTTGAACCTGTGACCGTTATGGTTGTGCAGTTCCAGACTGTAGCGCCTAGAACAGCTTGGCCACTCTGGCTGGCTTATGTGATGAACATTTCCACAAAGTTTGGATATTAGATTGGTCCTTCAGGGTGTAATGCTTTTGTCAGTGTATGTGTCAGATGGGTAAGAAACTGTATACATGATCATTTTCTAAAATTTTTGAGAATGAATGAATATATATGATGCATCTTGATTCCCTTTGTTGTACAGAAGCTTAATTTCAGCATACTTTAGTCAACAGAGGATATGTTCTAGTGATTAATGAGCTGTTATCTGAGTAATGTAAGAAGTCACTGAACAAGAATGGTTTTACTTTTTTAAACTGATTTGTTATTTGACTGTAACTACTAGAATGTCATAATTTAATTTGAAGATTTTGTGGAGGATGATACTAATTTTTGGTGAGGTGTTATATTCATGTTCTGAAGTTATTGGTAATGGTGGGTCTAATGTATTCCAGGACAGCATTTATTTAAACTGACAAATTTATGTTTTGGTAACAGGTGTAATGTGCTTGCTAAAGAGATTTAGATTAGTTATCTGCTAACCATCTCCAATTTTACCTCCATTTCTCCTGCATCACCATATTCCAACCCACTTCCATACCCAAGATCAATGATGCGTGCCTATGAGGTGGTGCTCAACCTGGAGGTAAGCCGGTTCAAATTGTGGTGATGGATGAAATTTTCACTGCTAGTATTTGGTCAGCAAGGGGAGGAGAGGTGTTACTAATCACCTGTCTTTGCAACAATATTTTGATTAAATTCCAAATCTTTCCACAGTGTCTCATGAAGTGAAGGCATGCAACACTGTTGATAGTGATCTTCTGTCAGATGGGAACATTAAGCTTGGCAGTCCTGTTAGTGCTATTTGAAAGGAGTACGCTATGTGCTCACATCAGGTTTCACCTTCTCCTTTCTTGTATCATCATCGTCATCATCGTCATCATCATCATCATCATCATCACCATCATCATCATCATGCAACACATAACCCTGCACTATACAAACATCCATTACACTCATCTACACTCTACAAATGGTCAACTAACACTATTCTCATATACCTGCAAAGGAAGAGGACCATTGTGCCCAGAGGAAGAAAACCCTTTCTGATTACGCTGTTGAACCCACACTGTGGTATATCCCAGCCAACAGTGCCATACATCCTTTACATTTTTACCGTGTTCAACAATGTTGATATTTGTTTTTTCCTTCTATGACCATTTTACTTTCATAATGTAAATAATTAATCTATTAGCTTTACTGCCTGCAGAATGCCATGTGTGTATGCAGAATCACCATTTACTGCTCCAGCATGAAAGATCTGAGCTATTCATATTGACAAATGTAGTTTCCAGTTGGTTCTGCAAGATATATTTATTCCTAGAGTAATAGATTTTCTTAAACTTCAGTTTATTATTAAGCTGTATAATTATTAAAATCTTTATAGTAGCAGTTTTACTTCGTGAACACTTTCAAATACAGCTTCATCATCAGGGCTTCAGTTTTTATCCGAGGATCTTCATTATGTTGCCACAATTTTCACAGATAACACTAAACATTTCAAAGAACATTGCAAATTGCAACTACTTTTAAATCATTAGCATCACCTTTTAAAACTGTATATATTAATGTAACAGTGTAAACAATATGTGGGTGTTACTTCATTATGATGTCATACTGAACAGAAACCAGTAATAATGGGAACTACAGGTAGGAATATCTACAATGTAGGGAAAGATATATTGCTACTTACCGTAAAGATGACATGTTAAGTTTCAGACAGGCACTGTTAAAAAAGCTTTTGGTCACTGCCTTTATCAGAAAGAGAGACACATACCATTCATTCACACAAGCAAACACACCTCACACACACATAACTACCAACTCTAGCAACTTGGACCAGAATGCAACTATCACATGGGATGGAAGCAGCATTCTGGAAGGGACAGGGAAGGGGAAGGGATACTGGTGTAGGGGTGGTGGGAGAGAGGAGCACTGTCCTGTGGAGTGTGCAGGGACTAGAATGCCAACAGTTGCAATATCAGGAGGTTGTGGGGCAGAGAGATGGGGAAAAAAGATATAAAAATGGACAAATGCTTGGACAGAGAGCAACAAACATAGAGTTTGGGAGACAAGAATGGCAAGGAAGTGATAGGACAGAGGGGGTGTAAACTGTTGGGTGGAGGATGTGGGGACTGTATGTTACTGTAGGTTGGGGCCGGGGTAATTATGGAAGCGGAGAATGTATTGTAAGGATAACTCCCATATGTACACTTAAAAAAAGCTGGTAGCGGAATGGAGGATCCAGATGGCTTGGGTAATGAAGCAGCCATTGAAATCGAGCATTTTATGTTCAGCAGCATGTTGTGCCACAGGGTGGTCTATTTTGCTCCTGGCTAGTTTGGTGGTGGCTATTCATCCTGGTGGACAGACAGATGGTAGTCGTACCAATATAAAAAGCTGTGCAATGATTGCAGCAGAACTGCTTTCTTAAATGATCTGGCCCCTGATGGGGTAGGATAAATCTGTGAAAGGATTGGAATAGGAAGTGCTGGATGGGTGGATTGGGCAGGTCTTGCACCTGGATCTTCTGCAGAGATATGATCCATGTGGCAAGGGGCGGCTTCCAATCCCAACTCCACAACCCCCTGATGTTGTGCTTGTTGGCATTCTAGTCCGTGCACAGTGTGCCAGACAGCTCTCCTCTCTCCCTCCACCCCTACACTGCTATCCCTTCCCTGCCTCCACTCCCTCCAGATTTCTACTTCCATCCCATGTGATAGTTGCATTCTGGCCTGAGCTACCAGAGTTGGTGATCATGTGTGTGTGTGTGTGTGTGTGTGTGTGTGTGTGATGTGCTTGCTTGTGTAAATGAATGGTGTGTGTTTCTCTTTTTCTGACAAAGGCTGTGGCCAAATGTTTATGTGTAAGTGTATTTTAATTGTGCTTTTCTGCAACTTAATGGTCCATATATCTTTTCCTACATTGTAGAAATCTGTAATATACACTAACGTGCATTTCTGCTGTTTTGACATTACATTGAAGGTTCTTTGATAGCAATTGAAGTGCTGATATTGAAGCTGTGTTTGAAATGTACATTGGCAAAGTAAAACACTACTGAAAAGTTAGTGGACAGACATTATTATTAAGTTTTCCATTCATTTCACTGCCTCGATTTTGCCAAGAATAGCTACTATGGCTGGCATAAAATTAATTTTAATGCTACTTATGTAAGCAGATACAGTATCCAACAAGATGGTAGTTTTATTAACAATGGGTTAATGACTATTCACATTGTGAGTGCTGTAAAGATGTCTCTGGTTCTGGTTCAAAATAAATGCCCAACAAAGGAGTAGTACATATCTTCAATCAAATGAACTTTTAAGAAGGACTTTGGAAAAATTAATATATATTTTTCTTGAGATTTATTGGTTCTGCATCTACACTCCTGCAAACCACTGTGAAGTGTGCAGCAGAGAATATGTCCCATTGTACCTGTTAGTAGAGATTTTTCCCATTTCATTCACATATGGAGCACAGAAATAATGTTTCAATGTCTCTGTGCACACTGTTGTTAATGTAGCCCTGTCCACACACTCACTATGGGGGTTGTAGTAAATTCCTAGAGTCATCATTTAAAGCCAAATCTTGAAACTTTGCAGTAGGCTTTATCAGAATAGGGTTTCTTTATTTTCAAGAGTCTGCCATTTCAGTTGCTGCAGCATCTCTGCGACACTCTCCCATAGGCCAAACAAATATGATACCATTCATGCTTACCTTTATATACATTCAATATCCCCTGTTAGTTGTATGTGATGTAAGTCACACACAACTGAGCAATTATATATGGATTGCATGAGTGGTTTGTAATCTATCTCCTTTGTAGATTGATGGCAATTTTCTAATATTCTACCAGTACACCAAGGTCTACCACCTGCTTTTTCCATGACTCAGTCTGTGTGATCATTCTATTTCATTTTTCCCAAAGTGATCATTCCATTTCATCTCCCTACTGATCTTTACACCAAGGTATTTGTATGAGCTGATCGATACCAGCTGTAACTCATTGATGTTATAGTCATAAGATATTATGTTTTTCATTTTGTGTAATGCATAATTTTACATTTCTGAATATTTAAACAAGTTGCCAATCTTTGTACCTCTTATTTATGTTATTTATTTAGCATATTGTTGTATCACAAAAAATAATATTACAATTAGCTCAAATTACCAACTAATATTGAAGCCATGAATATAGTGTAGTTATCACTCTCTCATCACCAGGAACTCTGTTGGATTGCTAGGGAAAGCTTTCTGAGGATATTCTTGAACTATCCGGTGAACAGTCTGCTTTGAGTGCCACATTTGCAACATGATGAAGTTATTTTCTTCCACTGGTGCAAAGAGTCAGCACACCTTCCAGTGTTGGTTCTTATTCAGTTAAGAACCGACCACATCTGGAGTGGCAATTCAAACCAGGTGACACTGGTATTAAAGCCATTTTCAATTAACATTCTTTCTGTTTCCAAGGATGGATTATGACAGCAAAACCTACATTTGCTGATGCTTGGGATGTCTGCATGAACAGGAGGATTAGGATTTTTCTGTAATTTATTGTACTCCTGTACAGTTGCACTTTCCCACTGCAGAGGTGGAGCTGATATGTGGTTGAGTATGAGTAACAAAAAGTATTTGTAGGTCTGATGATACCAGTTTTAAGATGTGTGGTAAGGATGAGCTGTGTATCAACAAGCTTTCTGTGAACGCTCTTCATATAGGCTGGTGAACAGTGTTCCATAACAAGGTAAGCTAATTCCAGAACTGAAGTAGCAGTGTTGATCCAGTTTATCCCCACAATGTGCCACAGAGTTTCTGGAGGATGCTGTTTTGTGTTTTGACTTTGGCAGCTGTTCTCATTTTGGGTTTCTGTAATGTCTGAGAAATCTTCCTTCAAGGTGGACCACGAACTCTTTGTTGACAATCTTGTTGTTGAGATGAAACACTGATACCATCTTCTCGGTACAACTTTGTAATGTTATCAAGAGCTGACTGGATATTTGTGCAGCTTCTTTCAGGGAGAATATGTTTTTGTTGTGCAAAGAATAAGACAGTCAGTCTCTAAGCAACTGTTGTTTTTGTATTTCTTCAGCTCTTTCTATAAATACCTGTGATTATGATGTATTGTGTTGTTGTTGTTGTTGTTGTGGTCTTCAGTCCTGAGACTGGTTTGATGCAGCTCTCCATGCTACTCTATCCTGTGCAAGCCTCTTCATCTCCCAGTACCTACTGTAGCCTACATCCTTCTGAATCTGCTTAGTGTATTCATCTCTTGGTCTCCCTCTATGATTTTTACCCTCCACGCTGCCCTCCAGTACTAAATTGGTGATCCCTTGATGCCTCAGAACATGTCCTACCAACCGATCCCTTCTTCTAGTCAAGTTGTGCCACAAACTCCTCTTCCTCTGTTCAGTATCTCCTCATTAGTTATGTGATCTACCCATCTAATCTTCAGCATTCTTCTGTATATGATGTGTTATAGTACAATATTTTCTATATTTTGAAGATTTATGACTCTCTCACTTGTTAGTATCGTTATTATTTACGTCACTGTTCCTGTATTTTTAATTTCACAATATTATGTTCTCTTTTTTTATTTCTAGGAAAACAAAAGATTACTCTTGTTGCCCATGATTGGGGTGGCATGGTAGCATGGTACTTTTTGCTAAAACACCCAGAAAAGGTTGAAAAATATATAATCATGGATACTGGATTTCCAAAAGGATTCTTCAATTCACTTAAACAGTTTTTTAAATCATGGTATGTTCATCTTCTTCTTTTATCATCTTTTAATATTCAAGGCATCATTGGAAATTTTGGAGAAGAAGTTTTTTCTGAAATATATTTTTTTCTATTCTTTTACAGGTACATATTTTTCTTCCAAATGCCTTACCTTCCAGAGATGTTTGCTTCATCTTTTGATCTGGAAAATTTCACCAAAGTATTTATAGATGATGGTTCAGTTGAGACGGGTGGTATAACTGAAGAAGATATTGAAGCTTATAAGTTTACTTTCCAAAATAAAGGTAAGTGTTTGTTTGTGTTTGTCTCATGTACATATGGTTAGAAGATCCGCACATATTAAGGAAGTGAGCTATAATTACTGACATGCCTGTGTGTTCTGTCTGTTGTTCTACATTTTTTGCATACTTTTAGTATCTTTTGTCATAATTTTTTATAGTCGTAGAAGGTTTTGGTAATATTTAATATAAGTATTAAAATAACAGTGCTACTGAATTGTATATGTCAAGCAAATAATACATTCTTTGCTGAACCCAGTTAAATTCTTAATAGGTTAAGATTCACCAACAGAAGTGAGTTTCTATCGTCACTTGGTTTTGGATGGTAATGATAAAACTAGTTATCTTCTTGCTCATAAAATTTCAGTAATTTTAAAGAAATCAGTACCACTGATGCCTTGTTGTTATAATAAGTTATATGGTACTTTTTAACTTGCAACTGATTATGCACAGATATCGACATATGGTCGAGATATTATTTGCACACCTGTAACATATTTGTTCTGTTGGAACATTTCATTATCATTCCAGGATGCAGTCATGATTTCATTAATAAGTATACAGGGGCATGGTATAAACTCCTGAGTGGAACATTTTTGTTCCTTCAGTATAACATTTAATGGGGGAGACCCAACTGTAGAATTCAGAGTCATTCCACTGCACTTCCAACCTGAAATCCATGACTCATTTACAGCTACAAGGGTATTGTGCATTCATGACCTTCCTTTGCTGTTATATTATGCAGACATGACATACTGTAGGAAACTGAAGTATAGAAATTTCATATTCAGTTGCATGCAGTTGTCAACAATGAATAAAATATAAAAACCTGGTTATTTATGAGGAAATTTTTCTCTGAGACCTGCCAGTAAAATAATAGCACAGTGTGGTATTTGTAGTCAAACATTATGTTTCAAAACAACTGTGAGTAACCTGAGAAAATTACAGAATGAAACATCCAACAATAAGGTTATCATTTCAGTGGCAAAGTGTTCTGCTTTCATCATCAACTAAATGAAGTGCTGTTTATGACAATATTGATGATGGCAATGGAAAAGATAATCAACAGCTATAAAGTTAATCTGCACACAGTGTTGATTATAACACATGAACCTATGGCATATTCCTCAAAAATTCAAATTATAAAGGCAATATGAAAGTCTGGCAAACCCTCTTAGTGACTTCATTTGGGGGGGGGGGGGGGGTGTTAGGTGCAAAACACCGAGAAAGAAACTAGCTAATCTCCTTTCAAGTTATCCATTGAAAATTTTCAGTCTTTCTCAGTTATTGAAGACAAAGGTTTTATTGCTATTGTCAAAGGTTTGAATCCAGTACATTGTTTGCCAAAAAGAAAGGCAAAAGTATGCTTCCAGCAGCAGAACACAAAAATTGCATAGATGCTGCACAAGAACTCCTTATTACAACTGAAAGAAACTGCTTGAAAGCTATGTAGCTGTGACAACACATTTAATAACATAGGATTTTCAACTCCAGTGAGTATTGCTACAGTGTTCATAAATGGAGGATTCTCATACAAGTGTTCATGTGGTATGAAAGAGAGAGGGGGAGGGGAGAGAGAGAGAGAGAGAGAGAGAGAGAGAGAGAGAGAGAGAGAGAGAGAGAGTTTATTACTAGTAGTTCAGTCTTTGAGATAAGATTTTGGCTGTAATCACTGATGATGTGGCAAACATGAAAAATGCAGTAGTAAATGAACTCAGGTGATGCACTGAAAAAGTGGAACTGTTGACAGAAAACATAAAAACATCAGGTGCTTACTACAAGTAGTGTGTGGAAAAACAGCTCAGAAAAGCCTAGGATTAAGTCCAAAATGCTCATTCAGTGTATCGCAACAAAGTGGAACTCTGCTTGTTATATGCTTGAATGTCTCAAAAGAAAAAGAAACTGAGGGATTAAAAACTGTAGTGATAATAAACAAAGACATTCTAGCTCTGTCATAAGGTATATGAATACTCTGTTCTGAAGCTTAAATAAATGAAAATTGAGAATGAACCATATAAAATACTTAGAAAACATTTCTACAGTAGTTCAAACTATTTTGCTGGTTTCAGTGTAATTCTACAGCCTCTAGCAGACCTAGTAAATAATTAATATATTTCTGTAACTATTTATTTATTTTATATTTATTTTATATGAAGAAATACATGTCATTTGTAATCATACAGTTAAGAATTTAGACACAAAACTAATATGTTTAAATTCTGAAAATTAATAATTTAATACTAGTAACAAGGAGAACATTTAGCTATAAGATTAGGGCTGAATTAAAATAGATGCATTTAATCAGAGTTCAACATTAAGTGAATGATGATAGTTGATAACAGAGGGAGCAGTCACTGAATGAATGCTCCTGATACTTTCTCAGAGGACAGTGTTTGACAATATGCTGAATGATTTGTTCTTGGACCCCACAATTGCAGGCTGTAGAGTTTGGGAGTCCCCACTTGTGCATTATAGCATTGCACCAGGCTCTTTATCTTGTTCAGTCTCATCTACTCACTTATCTTCAGGTCAAATACTGGTAGGCTGGCAGATGTTTCTTGAACACTTGATGTTTTATTGTTGCAACATTCAAGTTGCCTTACACCACTCTTTTTGCTGTCAAACTTCTTGTTGTGTCTTCCATTATGCCACAGTACATAGTGTGATATCAAGTGATCTGGATGAGGGTCGTTTAAGACTGTAAGAATTGGAAGGTCTTGGCGGTAGTTCAGGTGATGCAGCTTCCTCCAGTCTCAATTGGTTGCTTTCAGGCATCGCAATTCAGACGATGGAATGTTTCTGGCAGTGTGCTGTCAAGGGATTGGTGTGGGTTTTAGTGCAAGCATAATAATTTTCATAGACTCATTCAGATGAATGTCTAGTTTCCTTGTATGAGTATTGTGATGCCACACTGTAGCATAGATTCAGGTAATGGGTTTCTAAGTATCTAGACAATATAGTTTTTCCTTCCTCTAGTGTGCTGTTTTGCATGCCTACGGCTATGTCATCTGCATAGCAAGACATTTTGCTAGCAGTGTTTGGAATGTCACTGGTGTAGAGGCTGAAGAGCAAGAGTGCTAGGACTGATCCTTGGGAAGCTCATTTTTTGTGGTAAATCACGTACTCTGTTTTTGTCTAGCACTGTCCTTGAAGTAACAGTTAACATATCTCCCACAAGAATTGTCAGTTTCTTATTTGGGGCATGCATTTTTAATTTCAGTAGTAGTCCATCTAGCGAGACATCTAGAACTATTGGTTAGTTGGAACTGGAACATTATAAGCTATTACTGATATATAATGTATAGTTTAGCTCATCCCTATATCATACTGTATGCTTTCCTAGAAAAAAACAAACAAATGTAACAAAGAAGTAATGTGAAAGATTACAAAAACACTGATAAATGGCAGTTGATAAATGTATTTATTATTTATGGATAATTGACTCCCAGGTGAAAAGTCTGGCAATTAATGCAGAATGCTCACATTAATAATGAATTTGGAGTCTGTGGAATTTAAGTGACCATAAAATAAAAATTATGAACATAATGATAAATATGTTAGTGATTAAAGGTCAGCAAACTGATTCTCTTTTGGTGTAGTTTGTAATCTGGAGCTAAAAACAGTTGTTTTCTTCAAAATGAAGATATTATATGGCTAAATCTTGGAAAATGTGATACCATAATTCAAATGTTTTGTGCACATGTGACTTAATATAAATTATTTTAGCAATAATCTGACAAATGTACACTACCAGTTATTGAAATTCCCAAGAGAAAATGACATGTGGCAACGTGTCAGTAATTAATAAATGCATCATAGAACTGTTAAGCAAAGTAAAGTTAACACATACCACTCTTGATCTGCCTAAATGCAGTGATTAATGTTCTTTTACATTCATCCATTCATTATATTTTGCTGTCTGGCTGTCTAGTGGTCAAGTGCATGCTTGGAAACAGAAAGGTCATGGGACCATATCCTGTTCAGTCTGTATTTTAATTTGTCTTTCACCTCTCAACGATGTGGGAGTCACCAGAAACGGAACATGATTCACATTACTTGTTAAACTGTAGGTCCGCTTTTCCCTGGTTGGATAACTGGAGTAGGTTAGGAACACGCAAGTCATCAAAGTGGTATCCAATTGAAAGAATTGGACCAAGACATTAAGCCCCACAAATTATTATTATTATCATTTCTTTCTATTCTCAGACGTTATGTCTGGTCAAAAATGGACAGTGGAGCGGACCTTGATCAAGCATGACTTCCTTTTAACTCTACGGTATATGTTACATTGCATTTAGGAACTTTCGAGTAATTGAACATGTATCAATAATTACAGATTTCTGTACTTGCATATATAAGTTTGGATGTAGCTGTATTGCGTTGATGTACTGGTGGATATTGTGTGGTATGACTCCTGTAGTTGATAGTATAATTGGTATAATGTCAACTTTATCCTGATGCCACATGTCCTTGACTTCCTCAGCCAGTTGTATGTATTTTTCAATTTGTTCTCCTGTTTTCTTATGTATATTTGTTGTATTGGGTATGGATATTTGGATTAGTTGTGTTAATTTTTTCTTTTTATTGGTGAGTATGATGTCAGGTTTGTTAAATGGTGGTGTTTTATCTGTTATAATGGTTCTGTTCCAGTATAATTTGTATTCATCATTCTCCAGTACATTTTGTGGTGCATACTTGTATGTGGGAACATGTTGTTTTATAAGTTTATGTTGTAAGGCAAGCTGTTGATGTATTATTTTTGCTACATTGTCATATCTTCTGGTGTATTCTGTATTTGGTAGTATTGTACATCCGCTTGTGATGTGATCAACTGTTTCTATTTGTTGTTTGCAAAGTCTGCATTTATCTATTGTGGTATTGGGCTCTTTAATAATATACTTGCTGTAATATCTGGTGTTTATTGTTTGATCCTGTATTGCAATCGTGAATCCTTCCGTCTCACTGTATATATTGCCTTTTCTTAGCCATGTGTTGGATGCGTCTTGATCGATGTGTGGCCGTTTTATATGATACGGGTGCTTGCCATGTAGTATTTTCTTTTTCCAATTTACTTTCTTCGTATCTGTTGATGTTATGTGATCTAAAGGATTGTAGAAGTGGTTATGAAATTGCAATGGTGTAGCCGATGTATTTATATGAGTGATTGCTTTGTGTATTTTGCTAGTTTCTGCTCTTTCTATAAAGAATTTTTTTAAATTGTGTATCTGTCCATAATGTATGTTTTTATGTCGATAAATCCCCTTCCTCCTTCCTTTCTGCTTAATGTGAATCTTTCTGTTGCTGAATGTATGTGATGTATTCTGTATTTGTGGCATTGTGATCGTATAAGTGTATTGAGTGCTTCTAGGTCTGTGTTACTCCATTTCACTACCCCAAATGAGTAGGTCAATATTGGTATAGCATAAGTATTTATAGCTTTTGTCTTGTTTCTTGCTGTCAATTCTGTTTTCAGTATTTTTGTTAGTCTTTGCCTATATTTTTCTTTTAGTTCTTCTTTAATATTTGTATGATCTATTCCTATTCTTTGTCTGTATCCTAGATATTTATAGGCATCTGTTTTTTCCATTGCTTCTATGCAGTCACTGTGGTTATCCAATATGTAATCTTCTTGTTTAGCATGTTTTCCCTTGACTATGCTATTTTTCTTACATTTGTCTGTTCCAAAAGCCATATTTATATCATTGTTGAATACTTCAGTTATCTTTAGTAATTGGTTGAGTTGTTGATTTGTTGCTGCCAGTAGTTTTATCCATGTATAGCAAATGTGTGATTTTGTGTGGGTATGTGCCAGTAATATTGTATCCATGATTTGTATTATTTAGCATGTTGGATAGTGGGTTCAGAGCAAGGCAGAACCAGAAAGGACTTGATGAGTCTCCTTGGTATATTCCACGCTTAATCTGTATTGGCTGTGATGTGATATTATTTGAATTTGTTTGGATATTAAGTGTGGTTTTCCAATTTTTCATTACTATGTTTAGGAACTGTATCAACTTAGGATATTCTTTGTATATTTCCAATATTTGTAGTAACCATGAGTGGGGTACACTATCAAAAGCTTTTTGGTAATCAATGTATGCATAGTGTAGTGACTTTTGTTCAGTTTTATCTTGATATGTCACCTCTGCATCTATTATCAGTTGCTCGTTACATCCTCGTGCTCCTTTGCAACAGCCTTTTTGTTCTTTATTTATAATTTTGTTCTGTGTTGTATGTGTCATTAATTTCTGTGTAATGACTGAAGTTAATATTTTGTATATTGTTGGTAGGCATGTTATGGGGCGATATTTAGCTGGGCTTTCTGTGTCTGCTTGATCTTTAGGTTTCAGATATGTTATTCCATGTGTAAGTGTATCAGGGAATGTGTATGGGTCTGCAATGTAGCTGTTAAATAATTTAGTTACATGTGAATGTGTTGAGGTGAACTTCTTTAGCCAGAAATTTGCTATTTTATCTTTTCCAGGGGCTTTCCAATAGTGAGTAGAATTAATTGCTTGGGTGACTTCATCTTGAAAAATTATCACTTCAGGCATTTGTGGTATCATCTTGCATGTGCGTGTTTCTGCTTGTATCCACTGTGCATGTCTGTTATGTTTGGTGGATTGTCTATTTTAATGTGTGTGTTATGTATTGTTTGGTAAAATTTCTTTTGGTTTGTGTTGACTGTTTGGTTTTGTTTCCTTCTATTTTCACTTTTTTTTATATCTTCTAAGTCGTTTCGCTAATGCTTGTAATTTCTGTTTCTTTTCATCTAATTGCTCTATCGCTTCTTATTGTGAGATTTTACCTAACATTTTTCGTTTTTTGTCTGATATTTCATTTCTTATCAATTGTGTTAGCTGTTCGATGTCTTTTCTCAGTTTTTCTATTCTGATCTGTAGCCTGTGTTGCCTTGCTGGTTTTGTGGGTTTCTTCTGTGTGTTGGTTGATTCTGATCTCTGACTAGTGTGTATATTTAGTGTAGTGAGTGCTCCTATATAAACCAGTAGTTATAACTCTTCCATAGTTGTGTTTTCATTTTTTTTGTTGTGGATGATTGTGTTGATAGTTTTTATTGTTGTTTCGACTTGTGGGTTATTTGGCGGTCTATGCAAGAATGGTCTAATGTCTGTATTTGTGTCTTTTTATTCTATATATGTCAGCTGAAATTTTTCTTCTATATCTAACATGTGTGTCACTTCGTGTTCTATTTGTGCATATTGTGGTGGCTGTCTTAAGATTTCGTTTTCCTCTGATTGTTCAACTGATGCGTGTTGTCCTTTGTTTGTTCTGGATTGTTTGAGTCCATTACTGTATTTTCTTCTTCTTCTTCTGATTGCACATTATTTTGTTCCAATATTTGTTGTACTTGTTGTTTGATGTTTTCTAATTCTGACTGGGGTATCCTGTTATTTTTGATTATTACACGGATTTGATCAGCTAGTCGTTGTTCTGTTAAAAATTTTAATTCTGGGTGTCTGGTAATAAATGTTGTGTATACTTGTGATATGTATCCAGTAGTGTTGGTTCCTAGGTTTGTTGCTTGGTAATAACAGAACATGAGGTGTCGATTAACTTCATCTGACCATCTCATCCTCTGACTTTGTTTTCCTTCTAGGGTGGTTGCAGGAAGCATATCCTGCAAAACACCTCTATTTGGATTTAAATCATTTTCCAGCTGGCTAGCAGTGTCGTTACCATTGTGGGCGGGTATAGGGTTCAAGTGTCTTCCCCGACCATGACGGCGCTTGTCCGAGGCTGCTTTAGTTCTGTCCTGAACCAACTAATCACACTAAAAGGGGGGTTAGCCCTTTTAGTGGTTTGTTCTTTTACGACTGTCAGAACATACCGGAGGCCTATTCTTTTCCCGGGCCTCCACGGGGTTTATTATTATTATTATTATTATTATTATTCCCTTTCTCAGACCTTAGGTCTGGTTAAAAATGGAACGTGACGCTGACCTTGTTATTATTATTATTATTATTATTATTATATTTGGCTCACACAATTCTTTATTAATATAGTACATCACATTCTTGGGAAATTTGCCTGCCGGTATAAAAACTTACTGGACAGAAACAGATTGTATAATTATAGAAAATTGTGCAACCATTATTTATTAGGACTTAGTATTCTACCAGATACCCACATATAAAACAGCTCCAAACATCTGATTACTTTAAAAATGAGTCAAGGAGTCAAATATTTGATGATAGGTGTGAAAGCAAGAAAAAGTTTAGAAAAGGTTTGAAATTGTGCTTAAAGCTTATCGGGAGTTGTTAAGTCCTCAAAGTATGAAGCACTGGATGAATATTGTGTTGGTAATTTGTCCTCCATTTTAAGCAAAAGATAGTTTTCCATGCATCTCTACGTTTATGACATCTTTTCTCTTGAAGATTTGCAGGTACATTGAGTGGTATATGTTTATACTGTTGGCAAACTGTGTTGTGAATAGAGTTAGTAACAAAGAAGTAATAAATTAAAATGTCATTCCTGATGCTGAAGTTTGATTGCATCAACAGCAAAAATGATAAACTTTCTTCCTTTCATCAATTTGTAGGGATGTTAATGAGCATTTTTTATAAAGGTTTGAAATTATGTGTAAAGACTGTTGGAAGTTGCTAAGTGCTCTCACTCTCAATTACTGGATGAATGAAGTTCATGTATGTGTGCTCAGTCAGTCGCGCTGCCCGAAGTCACACATGTTCAGTTTCTGACTGTAATACATGTCTTATTGTGTTGAACTTTTGACATTAGGATTGTACATCTTCATGAGTATATTACAACAGCATTTTAAATTCAGTCAATAACCATGCAAAATACTGAAATTAAATTTTTTTACCTGGTAGCTGTTAGGTAGGCAACCTGCAACTGGTTCCGAGTTGTGGGATAGTTGCTTAATAATATAGATCCCTTCCATGTATCTATATATTTAAGGTTGTCATGCATGTAAGATTAACAGGTTATAACACTCCTACTCACAATATGCCGCTTGGGTTCTGAGGCCATCCTTGGTTCCTTCCGGCGGCTGGCTGATTTGGTGAAGACAACCAGCATCGCACGCAGAGTGCAAGCTGAGCTTAATATCTGCAGCATAGTGCCCAGAGTCGATCGCGGTCCTCTGGTTTGGAGCCGTGTGGAGGGTCTAAACCAGAGGCTCAGACGACTCTGCGACTATAATGGTTGCAAATTCATCGACCTCCGTTATTGGGTGGAGAACTGTAGGGGCCCCCTAGACAGGTCAGGCGTGCACTACACACCGGAAGCAGCTACTAGGGTAGCAGAGTACGTGTGGCGTGCACACGGGGGTTTTTTAGGTTAGAGGGACCCCCCCTTGGGCGAAACGATAAAATACCTGACGGCTTACCAGAGAGGACATTATCATCGTTGATAAAGAACGTCCGTCCTCAGAGACCAAAAACAGGAAAAGTTAACGTAATATTGGTAAACTGCAGGAGTATCCAGGGCAAGGTTCCTGAATTAGTATCTCTTATTGAAGGAAATAGTGCGCATATAGTATTAGGAACGGAAAGTTGGTTAAAACCGGAAGTGAACAGTAACGAAATCCTAGACACAGAATGGAATATATACCGCAAGGATAGGATAAACGCCAATGGTGGAGGAGTATTTATAGCAGTAAAGAATTCAATAATATCCAGTGAAGTTATTAGCGAATGCGAATGTGAAATAATCTGGGTTAAGCTAAGTATCAAAGGTGGGTCAGATATGATAGTCGGATGCTTCTATAGAGCACCTGCATCAGCAACCGTAGTAGTTGAGCGCCTCAGAGAGAACCTGCAGAACGTCGTGAAGAAGTTTCGTGATCATACTATTGTAATAGGGGGAGACTTCAATCTACCAGGTATAGAATGGGATAGTCACACAATCAGAACTGGAGCCAGGGACAGAGACTCTTGTGACATTATCCTGACTGCCTTGTCCGAGAATTACTTCGAGCAGATAGTTAGAGAACCAACTCGTGAAGCTAACGTTTTAGACCTCATAGCAACAAATAGACCGGAACTTTTCGACTCCGTGAATGTAGAAGAGGGTATCAGTGATCATAAGTCAGTGGTTGCATCAATGACTACAAGTGTAATAAGAAATGCCAAGAAAGGAAGGAAAATATATTTGCTTAACAAGAGTGATAGGGCACAAATCGCAGAATATCTGAGTGACCACCATCAAACGTTCATTTCTGAGGAAGAGGATGTGGAACAAAAATGGAAAAAATTCAGAAACATCGTCCAGTACGCCTTAGATAAGTTCGTACCGACTAAGGTCCAAAGCGAGGGGAAAGATCCACCGTGGTATAACAATCATGTACGAAAGGTACTACGGAAACAAAGAAAGCTTCATCATAGGTTTAAGAGTAGTCGAATCATAGCTGATAAGGAAAAGCTGAACGAAGTGAAAAAGAGCGTAAAGAGAGCAATGAGAGAAGCATTCAACGAATTCGAACATAAAACATTGGCAAACAATCTAAACAAGAACCCTAAAAAGTTTTGGTCATATGTAAAATCGGTAAGCGGATCTAAATCCCCTATTCAGTCACTCGTTGACCACGATGGCACCGAAACAGAGGACGACCGAAGAAAGGCAGAAATACTGAATTCAGTGTTCCGAAACTGTTTCACTGCGGAAAATCGTAACACGGTCCCTGACTTCAGCCGTCGCACGGACGCCAAAATGGAAAATATTGAAATAAACGATATCAGAATTGAAAAACAACTGCTATCACTTAGTAGCGGAAAAGCATCCGGACCAGACGAGATACCCTTAAGATTCTACAGTGATTATGCTAAAGAACTTGCCCCCTTTCTATCAGCAATTTATCGTAGATCGCTGGAAGAACGTAAAGTACCTAGCGACTGGAAGAAAGCGCAGGTCGTTCCCATTTTCAAGAAGGGTCATAAATCAGATGCGAATAATTATAGGCCTATTTCGCTTACGTCAATCTGTTGTAGAATAATGGAACATGTTTTGTGTTCTCGTATTATGACGTTCTTAGATAATACAAATCTCCTTCATCATAACCAACATGGATTCCGCAAACAGAGATCATGTGAAACTCGGCTCGCCCTATTTGCCCAAGAAATTCACAGTGCCGTAGACACTGGCGAGCAGATTGATGCCGTATTCCTGGACTTCAGGAAGGCATTTGATACGGTTCCACACTTACGTTTAGTGAAAAAAATACGAGCTTATGGAATATCGGACCAGGTTTGTGATTGGATTCAGGATTTCCTAGAAGAAAGAACACAACATGTCATTCTTAACGGTTCAAAATCTGCAGATGTAGAGGTAATTTCGGGAGTACTGCAAGGAAGCGTGATAGGACCTTTATTGTTTACAATATACATAAATGACTTAGTTGACAACATCGGTAGCTCCGTGAGGCTATTTGCAGATGACACGGTTGTCTACAAGAAAGTAGCAACATCAGAAGACTCGTACGTACTCCAGGAAGACCTGCAGAGGATTAATGCATGGTGCGACAGCTGGCAGCTTTCCCTAAATGTAGATAAATGTAATATAATGCGCATACATAGGGGCAGAAATCCATTCCAGTACGATTATGCCATAGGTGGTAAATCATTGGAAGCGGTAACGACCGTAAAATACTTAGGAGTTACTATCCGGAGCGATCTGAAGTGGAATGATCACATAAAACAAATAGTGGGAAAAGCAGGTGCCAAGTTGAGATTCATAGGAAGAATTCTAAGAAAATGTGACACATCGACGAAAGAAGTAGCTTACAAAACGCTTGTTCGTCCGATTCTTGAGTATTGCTCATCAGTATGGGACCCTTACCAGGTTGGATTAATAGAAGAGATAGACATGATCCAGCGAAAAGCAGCGCGATTCGTCATGGGGACATTTAGTCAGCGCGAGAGCGTTACGGAGATGCTGAACAAGCTCCAGTGGCGGACACTTCAAGAAAGGCGTTACGCAATACGGAGAGGTTTATTATCGAAATTACGAGAGAGCACATTCCGGGAAGAGATGGGCAACATATTACTACTGCCCACATATATCTCGCGTAATGATCACAACGAAAAGATCCAAGAAATTAGAGCAGATACGGAGACTTACAAGCAGTCGTTCTTCCCACACACAATTCGTGAATGGAACAGGGAAGGGGGGATCAGATAGTGGTACAATAAGTACCCTCTGCCACACACCGTAAGGTGGCTCGCGGAGTATAGATGTAGATAGAATATTGATGAGTATTAAGTCAGAATTTCGATTTAAAAATATTGTTTGTAATATCCACATTCTTGCAAAATTATAAACTGAGTTTTGAAGCAGGGAAAGTTACCCAAATACTTGGTTTCTTTTCTAGTTGAATCAGAAGTGTCAAAGTTTATTGTTCATATTTAAATATTATTTACATTTGTTGCAGAAGAACTGAGATAATTCTTAGGTTTTTTCCTACTCTTATCTGATTGCAAAGATTTAAATTAATGAAAAGTCTTCAGACAACTCATTTTCTTTATCATTTATTCACAAAAAGCAAACTGAACATGACAGCAGTCTCACTGAATGACTCGCTCTCTACCGTTTCACTCACTTCCTAGTGACTCAGTGATTCTGTGCAGTCATAACCACTGTCCCCTATATAATCTCAACAATGCTTGTTACTTACGGTACTGTTAAAATTGGAAATACTTGTACAAAATTATTTAAGTTTGATATTACATTCAGCAGGAAAAACATTTTGCAGTATTAGATTCATAAAATGTAGAAGATTTGAAAGTTAAATATTATGTGAGTATTAATAGTTAACATGGCAATAAGTATATTTTCATTTGAATTAAATTGCTATTTCACTTGTCTACAATACAGGTAATTCCATTCATCAGTCTTAATTATCCTGTGCAAAATACTATGTCCCACATTGTATTCAAAACCAGTAAGTAACACATTTACTTCATGAACGAGTGTTAACATCATTCTATAAGGCTTGAAAAATATGTATTAAAGTATTTTCTACATTGTCTGAAATGTCATCAAACAGTAATTAGTGACATTTAAAAATTGAAACATGACCACAAGTATATTATCACAACAACAAAAAATTACAGTGTATCGTGATGATTAGTAATCAGATGTATCATGTACTACAATAGGTGAATCTTTGTCGGTTTCTTTACAATGTAATGGAAAACATGTTTTTTCCGAACAAAAATTTGTGTAATTGTGTATGGTACCTAATGATGTACACACAAATCACTGTTACACAAATCTTTGCAAGAGATATGTGTCATTTGGGAAGAACTGTTAGATAGGTTGCTGAGTCAATAGAAAGCCAATTCTGAAATACATTTTTTTTAATGGTAACATTAACAACTATTACAAAACTGCTTAACACCAAATAAGCGGGTCCAGGAAATAAACCGACCAAACAAGATATTAGTCAACCCATTAATAGAGCACGCTTGTCACTTTCAAGTGCTGTGGATGGTTTAGAACTGTTACTAGGCAGTCGTGTGACCCTTCATCATTGATCTAAGTAGTGGATGTGAAATGTTGTGTATGTGCTAGTCAGTTGTATGCAATCAGCACAGTAAGGTGGGTCAGAGTGGAGACACGAAAGAAAGGCAAAAATGAGCTATCATGTTAAACATGTCCATGATGACACCGTGAATGAAGTTGCTCAATTTGTTAGAATATCAGTGTGGACTGCCCAGTTTGTATATGAGGAATGGTGTACTATTCAGTCATGTATGGTGGCTTAAGAATAATGGTCTCAAATGATACCAACTGACAGGGACCAGACATGAGTGTCACAACTTGTCAGTGACAATTGGTTTCAAATCCAACAGGAACTGCTGCTGTCAGTGAATGAAGACTCACCTCAATGAGTTTTTGATCAAACATGGTGAAGGGATCTCCATGCAGTGGACATTTGGAGTGTGGTAACTTATAAAGTATCATTGATCCTGAGACAGGCACATAAAGCTGCACATATTCAGTGTATCAAATATGGAAACTGCACAGTAGCTGATTGGAAGTGTGTAGTGTGGTCCAAAGAGTCACAATTTTCAGTGATGAAAACGTTTGAGTGTGTCGACATCCTAGCAAGGTGTTTAATCTGCATGTGTTGAGTATGTAGCTTGCAAGACACAAATGAATTGAAGCTTGCAGTCTTCCCAATTAAATATATATGTGTTCAGATTCAAATTTGTCTTCATCATGAAGTGCTGAACTGCTGCACTTGTAATAAAACTTTCTTCTTGGACTGTACAATAGCAGCTTGAGGGATTTGGTTACCACTGCACTTCTACTGGTCCTGGTGTTTAATATACCTCACCAATTTTCAACTTTACATGAAGGAGTAAGATAGACTTTTTCTTTTAATAACTATTTATATTGCATCCCAAGAAAGCATTTTTTATTGTATGACAATATTTAGTTATAGGGAACATCGCTCACATGTCCAATATGAGATCACACATAGGTTGACATTTTATGGAGACACGTGGCATCCATCTGTATAAGCAACATGTGCAAAACAGATGAAAAACAACAATGTAGGAAAAGATAGACTGCTATTTACCATAAGGAAGACATGTTAAGTTGCAAACAGGCACAATTAAATGGCACTTAGACACAGATTTCAGCCACAGCCTTCATCCAAATAGGAGAAACACACACCATTCATATGCACAATCAAGCAACATCACGCACATGACCACCAGTTCCAGCAGCTCAGGCGTGAATGTCATTTTCTCCTACATTGTTGATATTCCTACATGGAGTTTCCATTGTTTAAACAGGTGAAATAAAAATCATACAAAGAGCTTTCATTTTTAATTATTTAACTACTATGTGTTTTCACCCCTCCCATGAACCATGGACCTTGCTGTTGGTGGGGAGGCTTGCGTGCCTCAGCGATACAGATAGCTGTACCGTAGGTGCAACCACAACGGAGGGGTATCTGTTGAGAGGCCAGACAAACGTGTGGTTCCCGAAGAGCGGCAGCAGCCTTTTCAGTAGTTGCAGGGGCAACAGTCTGGATGACTGACTGATCTGGCCTTGCAACACTAACCAAAACGGCCTTGCTGTGCTGGTACTGTGAATGGCTGAAAGCAAGGGGAAACTACAGCCGTAATTTTTCCCAAGGGCATGCAGCTTTACTGTATGGTTAAATGATGATGGCGTCCTCTTGGGTAAAATATTCCGGAGGTAAAATAGTCCCCCATTCGGATCTCCGGGCGGGGCTACTCAAGAGGATGTCATTATCAGGAGAAAGAAAACTGGCGTTCTACGGATCAGAGCATGGAATGTCAGATCCCTTAATCAGGCAGGTAGGTAAGAAAATTTAAAAAGGAAAATGGACAGGTTAAAGTCAGATATAGTGGGAATTAGTGAAGTTCAGTGGCAGGAAGAACAAGACTTCTGATCAGGTGACTACAGGGTTATAAACACAAAATCAAATAAGGGTAATGCAGGAGTAGTTTTAATAATGAATAGGAAAATAGGAATGTGGGGAAGCTACAACAGACAGCATAGTGAACGCATTATTGTGGCCAAGATAGATACGAAGCCCACGCCTACCACAGTAGTACAAGTTTATATGCCGACTAGCTCTGCTGATGAAGAAGAAATTGAAGAAATGTATGATGAAATCAAAGAAATTATTCAGATAGTGAATGGAGACAAAAATTTAATAGTCATGGGTGACTGGAATTCGTCAGTAGGAAAAGGGAGAGAAGGAAACGTAGTAGGTGAATATGGATTGGGGCTAAGAAATGAAAGAGGAAGCCGCCTGGTAGAATTTTGCACAGAGCGCAACTTAACCTTAGCTAACACTTGGTTCAAGAATCATAAAAGAAGGTTGTATACATGGAGGAAGCCTGGAGATACTGACAGGTTTCAGATAGATTATATAATGGTAAGACAGAGATTTAGGAACCAGGTTTTAAATTGTAAGACATTTCCAGGGGCAGACGTGGACTCTGACCACACAATCTGTTGGTTATGAACTGTAGATTAAAACTGAATAAACTACAAAAAGGTGGTAATTAAAGGAGATGGGACCTGGATAAACTGACTAAAGCAGAGGTTGTACAGAGTTTCAGGGAGAGCATAAGGGAACAACTGACAAGGAGGGTGAAAGAAATACAGTAGAAGAAGAATGGGTAGCTTTGAGGGATGAAGTAGTGAAGGCAGCAGAGGATCAAGTAGGTAAAAAGAAAAGGGCTAGTGGAAATCCTTGGGTAACACAAGAAATATTGAATTTAATTGATGAAAGGAGAAAATATAAAAATGCAGTAAATGAAGCAGGCAAAAAGGAATACAAACGTCTCAAAAATGAGATAAACAGGAAGTGCAAAATGGCTAAGCAGGGATGGCCAGAGGACAAATGTAAGGATGTAGAGGCTTATCTCACTAGGGGCAAGGTAGATACTGCCTACAGGAAAATTAAAGAGATCTTTGAAGAAAAGAGAACCACTTGTATGAATATCAAGAGCTCAGATGGAAACCCAGTTCTAAGCAAAGATGGGAAAGTAGAAAGGTGGAAGGAGTATATAGAGGGTCTATACAAGGGCGATGTACTTGAGGACAATATTATGGAAATGGAAGAGGATGTAGATGAAGATGAATTGGGAGATATGATACTGCGGGAAGAGTTTGACAGAGCACTGAAAGACCTCAGTCGAAACAAGGCCCCAGGAGTAGACAACATTCCATTAGAACTACTGACAGCCTTGGGAGAGCCAGTCCTGACGAAACTCTACCATCTGGTGAGCAAGATGTATGAGACAGGCGAAATACCCTCAGACTTCAAGAAGAATACAATAATTCCAACCCCAAAGAGAGCAGGTGTTGACTGATGTGAAAATTACCACACTATCATTTTAATAAGTCACGGCTGCAAAATACTAACACGAATTCTTTACAGATGAATGGAAAAACTAGTAGAAGCCAATCTCTGGGAAGATAAGTTTGGATTCCGTAGAAATGTTGGAACATGTGAGGCAATACTGACCCTACGACTTATCTTAGAAGCTAGGTTAAGGAAAGGCAAACCTACGTTTCTAGCATTTGTAGACTTAGAGAAAGCTTTTCATAATGTTGACTGGAATACTCTTTCAAATTCTGAAGGTGGCAGGGGTAAAATACAGGGAGCGAAAGGCTATTCACAATTTGTACAGAAACCAGATGACAGTTGTAAGAGTCGAGGGGCATGAAAGGGAAGCAGTGGTTGGGAAGGGAGTGAGACAGGGTTGTAGCCTCTCCCCGATGTTATTCAATCTGTATATTGAGCAAGCAGTGAAGGAAACAAATGAAA
This sequence comes from Schistocerca cancellata, assembly GCF_023864275.1. Classification (NCBI taxonomy): domain Eukaryota; kingdom Metazoa; phylum Arthropoda; class Insecta; order Orthoptera; family Acrididae; genus Schistocerca; species Schistocerca cancellata. The sequence continues at coordinate 141,585,285 of NC_064633.1, forward strand.
AATTCGGAGTAGGTATTAAAATCCATGGAGAAGAAATAAAAACTTTGAGGTTTGCCGATAACATTGTAATTCTGTCAGAGACAGCAAAGGACTTGGAAGAGCAGTTGAACGGAATGGACAGTGTCTTGAAAGGAGGGTGTAAGATGAACATCAACAAAAGCAAAACGAGGATAATGGAATGTAGTCGAATTAAGTCGGGTGATGCTGAGGGAATTAGATTAGGAAATGAGACACTTAAAGTAGTAAAGGAGTTTTGCTATTTGGGGAGCAAAATAACTGATGATGGTCGAAGTAGAGAGGATATCAAATGTAGACTGGCAATGACAAAGAAAGCATTTCTGAAGAAGAGAAATTTGTTAACATCGAGTATAGATTTAAGTGTCAGGAAGTCATTTCTGAAAGTATTTGTATGGAGTGTAGCCATGTATGGAAGTGAAACATGGATGATAAATAGTTTGGACATGTAGAGAATAGAAGCTTTCGAAAATTGGTGCTACAGAAGAATGATTAAAATTAGATGTGTAGATCACATAACTAATGAGGAAGTACTGAATAGGATTGGGGAGAAGAGAAGTTGTGGCACAACTTGACTAGAAGAAGGGATCGGTTTGTAGGATAGGTTCTGAGGCATCAAGGGATCTCCAATTTAGTATTGGAGGGCAGTGTGGAGGGTAAAAATCATAGAGGGATAGAAAGAGATGAATACACTAAGCAGATTCAGGAGGATGTAGGTTGCAGTAGGGACTGGGAGATGAAGAAGCTTGCACAGGACAGAGTAGCATGGAGGGCTGCATCAAACCAGTCTCAGGACTGAAGACCACAACAACAACATGTGTTTTCAACCATTGTGACAATCATTCAATGGCTAGATGAGTTACACAGTGCTCTGCTGAAGTGCTATATTACACCATATACCCACCTGCTCAGAGGAATGTTGTTACCACCATTACGTAAATGTAAATAATTATTCAGCAATACCTGTATTTGAACTCTTGGCCTTTCAATTCCTATATATTCCCTACTGTTTATTATTGATTTTAAATGGAATCGAAAAATCTTATTTTCTTTTGTGATCCCAACATTAGAGTACTTCATCCAGAAGTCACTTGAATATTGCTACTCATGTAAACCATTCTTAAATTCATTAAGTGTGGCAAAACTATTGAATATTTTAACAAAAAAGTATGTTTGTTACTTCAACTATTCATACAGGCTAAATACAACTAACTATTATAGCCAATAGACACACGAAGCCCCCATCTACCACAGTAGTACAAATTTATATGCCAAGTTTATGTGAAGAGATTGAAGAAACGTATGATGATATAAAAGAAATTATTGAGGTAGTTAAAGAAGGCAAAAATTTTATTGTGATGGGGGACTGGAACTTAATAGTAGGAAAAATAGGTGAATATGAAGTGGGGGGAAGGAATGAAAGAGGAAGCTATCTGGTAGCACAGAGCATAATTTAATCATTGCTAACCCTTGGTTTAAGAATCATAAAAGAAGGTTGTGCATGTGGAAGAGACCTGGAGATACCAGAAAGTTTCAGATTGATTGTATAATGGTTGGACATAGATGTAGGAACCAGATTTTCAATTGTAAGACAGTTACAGGGGCAGATGTGGACTTGGATCACATTTTATTGGTTATGAACTGTAGATTAAAACTGAAGAAATTGCAAAAAGGTTGGAAATTAAGGAGATGGACCTGAATAAGTTGAAAGAAACAGTGGTTGTTGAGAGTTTCAGAGATAGCATTAGGCAACAGATGACTAGAACAGGGGAAAGGAACACAGTAGAAGATGAATGAGTAATGTTGAGAGATGAAATAGTGATTGCAGCAAGCAGAGGATCAAACAGGTAAAAAGACAAGGCCTTGTAGAAGGTAAGGCCTTGGATAACACAAGAGATGTTGAATTTAATTGCTGAAAGGAGAAATTACAAAATGCAGCAAATGAAGCAGGCAAAAGGGAATACAAACATTTAAAAAATGAGATTGACAAAAAGTGCAAAACGGTTCAGCTGGAATGGCTAGAGGACAAATGTAAGGGTTTAGAAGGATATTTCACTAGGGAAAAGACAGATACTACCTACAGGAAAATTAAAGAGGCCTTTGGAGATAGGAGAGCAGCTGTATGAATATCAGAAGCTCAGATGGAAAACCAATCTTAAGCAAAGAAAGGAAAGTTTAAAGGTGGAAGGAGTATGTACAGGGTCTAACAAAGGATATGAAATTAAAGGCAATATTATTGAAAGGGAAGTAGACATAGATGAAGATGAGATGGGCAGTATGATACTGAGAGATGAATTTAGTAGAGCTCTGAAAGTTCAAAGTTGAAACAAGACCTCGAGGGGATATAATATTTCATCAGAACTACCGACATCATTGGAAAAGCCAGCTTTCACAAAACTCTTCCATTTGGTGTGCAAGATGTATGAGACAGGCAAAATACCCACACACTTCAAGAAGAATGCAGTAATTCCAATTCCAAAGAAAGCAGTTGATGACAGCTGTGAAAATTACTGAACTATCAGTTTAATAAGTCATGGTTGCAAAATACAAACAAAAATTCTTTATAGATGGATGGAAAAGCTGGTAGCAGCCAACCCTGGGGAAGATCAGTTTGGATTCTGAAGAAATGTAGTAACATGTGAGGCAATACTCACCCTATGACTTATCTTAGAAGATAGCAGTGATTGAGAAGGGAGTGAGATGGGATTGTAGCGTATCCCTGATATTTTCAGTCTGTACGTGCAATGAACAAGCAGTAAATGAAACCAAAGAAAAATCTGAAGTAGGAATTAAAGTTCAGGGAGAAGAAATAAAAACTTAGAGGTTTGATAATGACATTGCAACTCTGTCAGATATAGCAAAGGACTTGGAAGATCAGTTGACTGGAATGGACAGTATCTTGAAAGGAAGATATAAGATGAACATCAACAAAGCAAAAAAAGTGTAAAGAAATCTAGTTCAACAAAATCAGGTGATGCTAAGGGCATTATATTAAGAAACAGGCACTTAAAGTAGTAGATGAGTTTTGCTATTTGGACAGCAAACTAACTGTTGATGGCCAAAGTAGAGAGGATATAAAATGTAGTCTGGCAATGACAAGGAAATCATTTCTGAAGAAGAGACATTTGTTAACACTGAATGTAAATTTAAGTGTTGGGAAGTCTTTTCTGAAGGTATTTGCCTGAAGTGTAGCCATTTATGAAAGCGAAATGTGGTCGATAAACCGTTCAGACAACTAAGAGACTAGAAACTTTCAAAATTTAGTGCTACAGAAGAGTGTTTAAGGTAGATGGGTTGATCACATAACTAATGAGGAGATAAAGAATTGAATTGGAGAGAGAAAAAATGTATGGCACAACTTGATCAAAAGGAGGATTGGTTGATAGGACACATTCTGAGAAGAAGTAGACTGCAGTAGTTATATGGAGCTGAATAGGCTCGCACAGGATAGAGTGGCATGGAGAGCTGCATCGAATCAGTGTTTGGACTTAAGACCACCACCACCACCACCACCACAACAACAACAACAAACAACAAAGAGAGTATTGGTTAGCCAGTTACACTCCCTACTTAGTCTTAAATTCCTTAATTAAGTCAAGATAAATGAGCTTGACTACTTGTAACAGGTTAATAAACTAAAAGTAGTACAAAATTCCTTTGTACAATCCCATACCAATTATTGTTCATTCACAGTGGGTTGTTCATTGGGTACAATCATTATTATACGGGGTGTCCCAGCTATCTTGTCCACCCAAAATATCTCTGGAACAATAACAGCTATTGGAAAACGACTTTCACTGGTATCAATGTAGGGCTGGGGCCCATGAATGGACATATTTGGAAACATTCTAAAACGAAAGCATATGTGTTTTTTAATACAAACTTATGTTTTTTTAAATGGCCCTCTTATATTTTTTCTTCAGCAATCCATAGCATGACAAAGTACATACACAATGGCGTTGATTGCATCGCAATATTCCCATTACATCCCGAGATATTGAGATGCGAAGTTGACGCTTGAAACACCCGACATGCGCTGCTAGCGCATGTCCTGAGGCTCAGGCATGAACCCCATGCTGCCCATAATCGCGATGTGATTGACATGTGGAATCACACCTCCATACTTATCAAGAGGTCCGAAATGAATAATACGGTCTGCTACCATCAACTCTCATAAGCACATAATGGTTTCCCTCTTGCACGTTTTACATATCTACGTACAAGATATGAACCAGTACCGATCGGTGTACACCTGTCAGGTTGTCTTATTTATCCTGCACACCCAAAATAAGATTTATCTAATGCGTTATATGACCCATTGTGCCTGTCGCGCAGGACCTGGCTCTACCTAGTCAAGTGTCCAACGTAGTTCCCACTACTGCCACAGTTACCGCTTCACCTTGTTTATGATTTGCGACCCATGCAAACTCCTGTACTCCACCACCCTCCGAGCATCCCATTTGTTGTTGCTTTGGCGTGCAGTACACTGCTTGCCAGTGTAGTTGTGCATCAGAGTAATCTAGTGATGGCACAGAGGTAGTACACATTGTGAATAAACGTTGTGTTGTGGAACTTATACTGTACAATATAATGTACACACATGAAGATATGGTAGAAATGCTGCTGATCTATGGAGAATGTACGTTGATGGGAAATACGTTATGAGATTGCTTGTTTGTTGATAGTACTGTTAGCGAACATTATGATTATTAAGTTAATATGCCTGTTTTCTACCCTACTCTACATACCTGTAGTGTACCCTGTTGTAGGTGGATGAAATGCTGTTCACGCAGAACGACTATACAAAAGACGATTCCTTGACAAGCCATTGCCTTCGCACCGGATGTTTGGTCTGCTCACATCTCGTCTATGTGAAACGGGATGCTTAAATCCAAGACGTCGACATCATCCTAGAATATGCACAGATGAACGTGCTGAAGTTGCTGTGCTAGCTACCATAGCTGTGAATCCTCAGATCAGCACACGTCAAATTGAACGTGAAGTTGGTGTGTCGAAATCAAGTGCACAGTGTATTCTTAAACGTCATAAATTTCATCCTTACCATGTTCATTTACACCAGGATCTTCATGGAAATGACTTCCGCAGTAGGGTAACATTTTGTCGGTGAGCTCAGCAAAAACTTCTGACTAATCCAAATTTTTTTGCAGATGTTCTCTTTACTGACGAGGCATCATTCTCCAACAAAGGAATTGTCAATATGAGGAATGTGCATTACTGGTCCGCAGACAATCCAAAATGGTTCCATCAGGTAGAGCATCAACGTCCGTGAAAAGTTAATGTTTGGTGTGGGATTATTGGAGATACCATTATCGGACCTTTCTTTATAAATGGCATCCAAAATGGCAGACAATGTTCCAGATTTATACACAATCTTCCTGTTCTCTTGGACACTGTACCTCTGAACCGGAGAATGGTCATGTGGTATCAGCATGACGGATGCCCTGCACATAATGCCTTACGAGCACAATGACTTCTGAACCGTAAGTTCCCTGGTAGGTGGATTGGATGAGGTGGCCCAGTTAGGTGGCCTGCCCGATCTCTGGACCTTACACCGCTGGATTATTTTCTTTGGGGAGCAGTGAAGGATGCTGTTTACCAACATGAACCAACAACACCAGAGGACATGAAGCAATGCATTATTGATGCTTGTACAGCCATCAAAGGGGAAACAGTAGCACGAAGTAGGGCATCCTTCATCCGCAGAGTGACCCTATGTATGCAAGCCAGTGGGCATCACTTTGAGCATGAGATGTGAACGCTATGTTTAGTATGTAGTGCTGGTATCACAGTGGAAGTTTCTACAAAGGGCCATTTTACCCAGTGATGTTAAGAAACATTTGTTTGCAACAATTTGTCATTTAACGCATTAGATAAACATAACATTGATAATTATGTGATAATAAAACTAATTGGTTGAACATGTTTACATTCATCTTCTGTCCTACCTGAACTTCCCAAATCAAAACATTTTTACCTAAACAACGGTAAAACTTTTAGTCCACTTGCTCGTTTCACTAAAACCATCAACATGAATTTTACTATTATGAGTGAATGATTAACTGTCACTTGTGCTAGATCTACAGTAAAGTAAAGTTTTAACGTTGAACGGCATTACCTTTTTAGTAACGGATTAATGATAAGCGAAGTTAACTCTGTGACTAATGTTGCGGTACACAGATATGTTACAGAACCGCATCACCCCTAGCCTATGGGATAAATACTTGCTGGAATGTATGACGTTAATGCAGGATGGCAGCAGACCGTATTATTCGTTTCGGACCTCTTGATAAGAATGGAAGTGTGATTACGCATGTCAATCACATCGCGATTACGGGCAGCATGGGGTTCACGCCTGAGCCTCAGGACGTGCGCTAGCAGCGCATGTCGGGTGTTTCAAGCGTCAACTTCGCATCTCAATATCTCGGGATGTAATGGGAATATTGCGATGCAATCAACACCATTGTTTATGTGCTTTGTCATGCTATGGATTGCTGAAGAAAAAATATAGGAGGTCCATTTAAAAAAAACATAAGTTTGTGTTAAAAAACACACATGCTTTCATTTTAGAATTTTCCAAATATGTACATTCATGGGCCCCAGCCCTACATTGATACCAGTGAAAGTCGTTTTCCAATAGCTGTTATTGTTCCAGAGATATTTTGGGTGGACAAGATAGCTGGGACACCCTGTATAGTAAACAAATAGCATTTCTATCCATATTGTTTCTCCTCTCTTTAATACAGTACCATTTTTGTTAAATTACTGTCTTAATTCTAAATTTAATCAACTTGTACTGTTTTGTACTAGCCTAATCTTTCAGGTGACGGCAATCCAGCAGATGAAATTAAGTTTTGTGAACCTAGCAGCTTTTCAGTGTTGTATACTATGATCCGTTAATCCCTATTACTTTCATTCTTGGTCAGTATAGAAAAGTCAGACACTTGTTTCCTTATTAATCATTTAATAATCCAGTATATCTGTTTGACCACAACAATTCAGGTAGGTGCCTTTAATTTGGAGCTTTGGGGTAGGCCACAACACTTCTCTCCTCACAATGACTTCTTACACATTGTATTACCTTTCACACAGAAATGGCCCCTATATAAAGGGTGTAGTCGATATTTTCAAGTGGGGGCATCTGTCAGTGTGAAAACTGGCCACACCTTAACACCCCCCCCCCCCCCCTTACAATCGTGGAATCAAGTTTTTGTTTTCAAATGAGAACCTCTCATTTTTATTGCAGATTTGGATTCTATGCCAAAAATTACCTAGGATTTATCAACATTTTATTTCTCCTTTCAAGATAGATTGCACTGTATTTGACAAAATTCAATTTTTCCAGTTCTTGCAATTAAGAAAGAACACACTGATTCATTTTCAATAAAGACGTAAACTTTTGGTCTGAACAATTGATAAAGACTTAATTTAGTTTTGCAAATTTGATTGCACAATACAACTTTTACATTTAGTCATTTAGATCTGCCATATAAGCTACATTTAATGCAATAAAGTTTTCTGTTCCCTTTGGAGTTGATTCCGGTGAGCCCTTAGACCATGAAAATGCTTGATTTCAGTGAGTCCCATTGAATATCAATATCAGGGTGACTGATTTCATTGTGTTCTTTCATCCAACCACCATGACTCTTGGACTGATTACATCCCAATCTATTACAAATGGGAAAAAAATGTGACAGATAAACCTTAGGTATTTTTTAGCTTAGACTCTGAATCTACAATGAAAAAGGGGGGGGGGGTGGTTCCCATTTGAAAATAAAAAGCTTCTGTCATGTGTAGAGGGTGGGTGTTTAGGCGGTAGCCTGTTTTAGTACAGACAGATATCCCTTTTGAAAATATTAATTTTCCATCTGGAACATTTTTTTCATCTGATGTGTGTTTTTCAAGATATTTACTTGTTCCAACTTGAAACAAACACCCTGTGTATTTCTCCATTTCCTCAGCTCAGGTGTAGATCAGCCTTCCTTGATACACCTACCCCATGCCTCACATATAAGGGTACAGAATCTTGGTGATGCATTAACACCTCTCTCCTCATGTATTTTGAGATGAATTTCTTCCTATATTATTATCAATCCATACCCAATTGTCTGGGTTTCTTTCTTTCTGTTTCCTAAATTCTCCTCCATACCCAGTTGTAACTAGTAATCTGTTTATCAGTACCCTATTTTTATTTGCCTGTATGAACATTCAGTTATTTATTAGGAATCATCACTAAGTTATTCATTACTTATGCCGATTCTCCTTGCTATGGATGTTCCTGATACCTTTGGGCTTTAAGCTGGATGTTAGCATGTCAATCAAACATAATTTAAATTCAATACTTTTCACTATTCCCATGTTCCCCACCTCAACATAGTGTTGGTAACACGTGCACAGCAGGCTGTAGGATAAATATATTCAAATTATACAGTTGTTCTTCTGATGTATAGTCAACATTTTAATTCTCCTTGAAGTGTGTGTCAGATTGTTTAGAGATATCTTCATAGATATGGATGAAATTAACTAGTTCTTCTTAATCATTTATATTAATTGTAGTGTTTCAATTCTTTCTTCTTGTAAACATCTGTTTGTGAAATTGCAATCCTGAAAAATTTCTCCAAAGGAAAAACATATTTTAATTGGAAACAAACACAAGGAAAAGAGATGGGTCACTAGCAATGAGGACTATTGAATATGGAAAGATGGCGGATCAAAGTGATTCCTGAAAGAAGGAAACAAGAAAAGAAATAAAATATCAGGAATGTTGAGACCTAAGAAGGAAAATGACAGCCCCAAAGGCAGACACCCTTGCCAATCCCTCCCTGAATATCCTCTCTGGCAGGTGCATCACTAGTGGGTCAGAGGGTAGGATTTATTGGTCACTGACCCTACACGGTAGACACCACCAGCTGTGCCTCCACAGTCTCCAAAAAGTGTTCTTCAACACCCTGCTACTTGGGACCAATGTTGATCATGTGCTCACCAAAGAGCTCTTCGTTTTTTTAATGGAGTGCGCTAACTTCCTTTTACTGTTTACCTGGACATTTAATCACTATAAAATCATATTACGGCACATGATATATTCATATATTCTAATAACTTTCCCTGTGCATATACACCACTAAATCAATACTGAAACTTTTCTCAGTACATTTCTTTATATGCAACTTTAATTCATCACAGATAACACAAGGTTGACTGGATTATGTAAATGGACCAAAAACACAATATTTTGTTTTAAATCTTCAATGTTCACATTAGCTACTACCTTTGAACCATTATTGCTTAGTTAGTTTTGTGAAGGTGTACTATTACTAATTGTGTGCAAGCAAAATACAAATTTCTGCTGTTGTCTCTTGGTTATTTTTGTTGAAAATCCTTGAGTACTGCCTGCTGGAAAAAATCAATCTCTCAGTTGTAACTGAAGCTTCTGCTAGTATTTCATTGTTCCAGCATAATAAATAGGTAGTACAGTAGAAGGAAATAGAATAGTAAAAGAAGAATGACTGTTATACAGAAATAAAAATATGAAGGAATATAATTATCATCTTGGGCTTTGTAGGCATCGCTCTACAAAATTCACAAAGATTGTGAATCATCTGAGGACTTGTTTCTCTGTAATAAATTTTTTAATCAAATCTATGTTGTATAATCCTGTTTCTCTGTTGTCTGAGGGATCTATTAAGAACACTGCTTTTGGATGTGGTATGTCTATCACCTTGGAAGGACTCTCATGTTTATGAAAAAATTCAATCATCTCTTTCTTTAGATTTGAGCAAGTGTAATAGGCCTTCATAAGTACCATGTTGCCCACCTCAGATCCTGGCCTTACTGCATTTGTCTTGTGCTTCTTTATTCATTGTTCCATCTTTTTAATTCCTTCTTTTCTTACAATTATTGAACATTATCACTGTCAAATTACTCCATCAGGCCACTTCAACAACCTTAACAACCACTCTCTAATAGATCTTCTGCTTGATGCTACCATTGGAGAATGTCTGGTAAATAAATATGGTAGTTTATTTAATAAATTTTGCAATTCCAGTATCATCTGGACCAACTGATATTTTTATTTGACTCATGTGTACAACAGTGTTTTCCAATCTCTTTCTTTTCTGTGTTCCAGACGGGTTGGATTGAGGATGGTATTTGGAAATAGGAAGATGTTGTACACCTTCCCATGCCAGAAATTATTAAAAACTTGTAAACTGTGGACCATTATCAGTAAGCGGCCCCTAGTTTTCCCAATCTGCAATATATTCTCTTAAACAGTTAATTGTAGTGGCCATGTTCTCTAATTTTGTAAGGTATAAACTTAACGTGTTTTGACCAGTATCCATCTGCAACAAATGCGGAAGATACTCCACTTTTACCTTTAGGTAGAGGTCCAAATAAATCTGCAGCTGTTAGATCATTTAAATCCATTGGATTTACCAGATATATTTTATAAGTTACAGCAATCTTATGTTCCATCACCTTTTGACATAAGTCACATGTTCATAAGATCCTTGTTACTTCCATATCTAAGTTCCGAAAATACTCATTGTAAAATTTAATAATATATTTAATACACTTTCTTATACCAAAATCCTTATAACCTTTGTTTAGAAACCAGATTAGATCTTCTAGTTCTATACGAGAAATACATAATTTCCAATTGTTCAAATTCTCATTTACCCTCCAGAAAAAAAGTCTTCACATACCGGCTACTTGTTCTTTTTTTCTGACAATGTTCCTTGGTCCCAGGATGTGACAGTATCACTTAATTGTTCATCAGACTTAAATCCTTCTGTTTCTGTCTTAGTTAATAATTGTTCTTCATTATTAGTGTAATTCATAGACATAAAGTTATCTCTAAAGATTACTCGATGGACTCTTTTTATTATTATTATTATTATTATTTGTATCTAATGGTAATCAAGAAAGTGTGTCAGGTACTACATTAAGTTAACCTTTAATGGAATTAATTCACAACTTAAACATCAGTAACAACAGCAACATGTTATTAATCAACTATATTACAGCCTACTCTCTGTTAATAATGCTAAGGCTTTGTGACAAGATATTAACTTCACCAAAGTAGAAATTAAAGCTGCGTGCAAGATTGTTTGACAAGTCTCAGTATCAGGGGTGGGAAAAAAATTGTATTTGGATCCTGTTGGCCACAAGATTCACCTCCTGATGTAACTGAAAGCTTTAGAGAAAAACCTTAATTTGCTAGTGCATAAGTTCCCCAGTCATACTGTAATCAACAGTGGACACTGCAATCATTCATCAATCAACTCGGAAAATTAGTTTTGTTAGTGGTGGGTGTGACAAGACACCCTGTAAAACATAACTAAATACCTTCCCTGAAAACTGTTCAGAACATATAGTTTGTAACTCCAATCATGATGGAAATATATTAGATGTAATGGCAACAAATAGACATGATCGCTTTGAGGATATTCACATCAAAACTGGTGACCATGCCATGGTTGTGGCAACAAAATTGCCAAAGTACAAAGGACAATTACAAGAAGAAGAAAGATGTGTATGTTCAGTAAACCAGATAAAAAAAAGTAGTGTCATATCTCAATGAGGAAATATATACTTTTAGCACAGGACAGTAGCATGTAGCAGAACTATGGCTTGGCTTTAAAAGAAGAGTTGACCATGACCTGGACAGACCTTGTTGCACAGTTAGTGATGGGAGGGTGTACAGTCACTGTGAAGTAACCTCTAAAGAAACAGATACTACTGCATAAAAGGTGAAAAACAATGCATAGGACTACAGATAGAGAAATACTGGATGAAACCCTTTTGGATGTCATGAGAGCAATTTATGAAGTCTTCAGTAGCTACTGTTGCAGAATATAGTCAAATGATCTTTCATGAAATCCAAAGAAATTCTGATTGTATGTAAAGGATGTTAGTGGCACCGGAGTTAGTGTTCAGTCATTCACAGATGTGCCAGGAACCGATATCAAGGGTTGCACCCTTGCTGTTAATGTTGTATATTAATGACCTTGTGAACAATATCAATAGTACTCACAAACTTTTCGCAGGTTATGCAGTCATAATGAAGTACTTTCTGAAGCAAGTTGCATAATTCATTCAGATCTTGATAAGATTTCAAAGTGGTGGAAAGACTGGCAACTTGCTTTAAATGTTCAGAAATATAAAATTGTGCATGTCACAAAGTGAAAAAATGTAGTATCCTTTGACTATAACATCAATGTGTCACAGATGGAATAGGTCAGCTCATACAAATATATGTGGACGTAACACTTGGTAGGGTTGTGAAATGAAATCATTACACAGACCTGTCGCAGGTGAAGCAAGTGGCAGGCTTTAGGTTACTGGTAGAATGCTGGAGAAATGAAATCCATCTACAAAGGAAATTGCTTACAGCTCACTCATTTAAGACATCCTAGTACTTTTTCAAGCGTGTGGGACTTGTGCCAATAGGAATAACATGGGATATTAAACATAGACACAGAGAAAGGCAGCACAAATGGTCACAGGTTTGTTTGACCTTGGAAGGATGTCAAAGAGACATTGAAAGAGCTGAACAGGCAGATTCTTGAAGATAGACATAAACTATAATGAGAATGCCGGCTTTAAATTATGACCTATGAATATACTACAACCACCTACATATTGCTTCTGTAGGGGTTGCGAGGACAATATTAGATTAATTTCAGCATGTATTGAAGCTGTAATACAATCATTCCTTCCCGCATTCCATACATGAATGTAATAGGAAAAACCTTAATAAATTATTGGGGTTACAATGGGATATACCATCTTTCATGCACTTCAGAATTTCAACTTCCTTCGTCCTAGGATGACCTAAAATTTTTGGATTAAGAGTGCTGGTTTAATATTATTAAAAACTTCAATGTTTTCTTTATCCCAAATCCACTTAGATCTTTGCTCTGTAAACTCAATAAGTGTGGATTGTTCATTGCTTGACTGTTTACAAAACCATCAGTAAAAAGCGGCTAGTTGTAGAAGGAAATGTAATTGTTTTACATTTCTCAATTCAGAGCATTCATTTGTAACTAGTATTATGTTGAGATCAAGTTTTATCCTGTTTATCCTCACAGTATGGCCCAGAAACATTAATTCTTGTGTCCCAAAATGTTACTTAGATAGCTTAATTGTTATTCTTTTTGCTTTCTGAAAGTTCTTGTTAGTAGTTCACTCTGGTCTTTCCAACTATTAGAAACTAGTAATAGGTCATATACGTACATTATTAGTTATTGTAAATAATTACTATTAAAAACAGTCTTGATCACGATTTATTTAACAAGGTGACCGGTTTCGACCACTACTGTGGTCATCTTCAGACCATTGAATAGAAACCTCATTCTGTTGAATTCTTCAACAGAAAGAAGTTCCTACTCAATGGTCTGAAGATGACCACAGTAGTGGTCGAAACCGGTCACCTTGTTAAATAAATTGTGATCAAGACTGTTTTTAATAGTAATTATTTACAAGACATTGATCACTGCTGTTCCCATAATGCATTCAAAAGTAATTAGTTATTGTATTAACTGACTACCCAAATATTTGTCTCAAGCATAAATGGAAATAGGTACACATATGTTCAACCCAAAAGACAGTACTTTAAGTTGATATGATTTACCTTCAAATAAGAATGCTGTGTAACATCTTGACTATGTATGAAATAGTGCTTCACAGTATCCAACTGTTAACTCCATCAAACTTAATGCTTGTGCATCTAGAACTAATTGAACAGCTCCTCATGGCTTTTTAACTACCTATAATGTGTTAGTATAATCAGTTAAGCTATTTTCAGTAATATTGTTATTGATCATCTTATGTATCTCTTCCTTTACTGCAGGCCAGAGACTCCTTGGTATTAGGCAAGGTGAACAAAACAAAAGGTTTATCTTCCTTTAACTATACCTTAACATGTGTACCTTAATAATGCCTTGTTTGTTGAAGAACGTGCCTTTGTATGTTAATAAAATACCTTGTAATTGTATCTTCTGTTCCATACTTGATATACTACAGTCTTGTGGTTTTAATTTTATACTCGCCAATAACTCTTGTCCTGCTTGGTTCTTTTCCTCCAGTGTGATGATATTAGCCATAAACACCAAATAACCATGTGTTTCCAATAGTTGTTTTTGATTAAGTTACTGAATTATTTTAAAAGACATGCTGTCGACTATTCTCTCCTTCCCGTAATACTATATTCCTGGTAAAGTCTAGTGACACTTCACTGCCAAGTAACCACTGTAAACCTAGAACTATATCAAGTTTAGATTAGCGACTAATGACAATGTTTGATAAAAATACAATGTTATCAAATGTGATAGGTAGCCTCATTTCTTCCTTCATTTGTTTCCCTTTACTGCTTGTTATGCCCACAACATAAATTGCGTTCGCAGGTGGTATTGTACACAAATGTTTGTTACTCATTGTTACCATTAAGTCCCATGATATTAAAGATATTTTTCTATCAGAATCTAAATGAATCTCCAATTTTGTTCCAAAAATGTTTTAGACACTGTTGCTTTTAATTGTTCTTTTTTTATCTTTACTACTCCCCTCTTAAAGTAATCACTTGTGCATAGGGGAGAGTGGGGCACTCTGAACCACAGGGCACAATGAATCAGGTAGCATAATTTCAGTATAACACGGTAAATTATTTTTTTCTCTGGGCATATGTTGTCAGTACTGCTCTACTGACTGCCATTTGTTTTCTGCAGGATCTAGTTCCCGCTATTAGTGTTGTACTGGTGATATGTTAGTTTTGCGACAGTGAAGTAATTTTTGGAGACATAGATAGACTGAATTTTGTTCAATTCTTTGTCACCAAATTTTAGAGAAAGTAGGTCATTGTAACAATATCAATACTGTATTTTAATTATATAGATTTTCAAATATTAACAGTGTTCATACATAACCTCACATGAGCTTTGTTTGAAATATGTACTGTTGGGGCACATTGAACCAAGCTCTCCCGGGGCA